>NW_013667560.1:136860-139578 GCF_000517525.1 Limulus polyphemus
ATATATATATATATATATATATATAAAGTTTATTTCTGAAGTGATTAGTTTTTTCAGAAAAACATAAATTTAACAGAAATAAAATCACTGGTTAAGACACGTCATTTGATATACATTTGGGACCATCATTCAAAAATAATTTTTCCATTATTGTGATTGACAGAACCACCAGTTTTCAAATATAATGACTGTGAGGACATCTTTACTTTACTTTGTTATATACAAATACATACATACATCTACTAGAAAATAATTCATTGCTTTGTTTCAAATTTAGCTTTAAAGCTTCTTTTTTTGCTAGAAGGTTTCGAAACTCGGTTTCTAGCGTTGTAATTACGCAGACATGCTGCTGTGTCACTAGGGGGCAGCTTTAAAAATACGAAAATCTAAAACAAATAGCGTCTAGTACACTTGTATCATTACTTTCGGTACAACAGTTGTTTTTCTTTTTTTATAAAGTTGTTCAACACATGGTTCATTGTTGCTCAGAAGGACACCTCTTCAAAGCATCAAGAAATTTTTATTGTAAAAGGCGGAAGGCAATGGCATCTGTGAGCTTAATTTATTTCTAAACTGTAACGTGTGGTAGCTTGTCCGGACTGTGAATCCGATGGTTCATGGTTCGCGATCCATTACCTCACAAACACTATCCGTACATTGGGGCCTTGGGTATGCTATAATAATGACAGTCAAATCTCTTAGTCGATCAGAGGTGGTGGTAGGTGCTATCCTTCTTGTCCATCAGTTCAAAATCAAGGACGGCTATGGGCAGATAGCCCGAGGTATAGCTTAACACAAAATATCAAAAACAAACAAGAAAACATAATTAATTCATTCATTAAGATAGCATTTGAAATTTATCTTTTCTTTTGCTGCCAGAAGCCACTGTACAAGATTTCTCTTGCTCAGTAACTGTACAGCTGAAGGAGAAACTGGACAGTGTTTTAGGAAGAGCGATCACTGACAGTTAGTACTCTTCTTTCCTACATTGAAACAATAAATAGAAAATGTTACTAGTATGGGAGTTATAAGTTTCAGCCAAAAGGTATTTGATGAGTTTGTTATAGTGTGGTAATCTGTTGTGGATTATGTGACCATCAGGCAGTCAGGTCTTCGAAGAGTAATAATAGGTTCCAAGGGAGTAATAAGAGCAAGATAAATGTGGACGTCCAAGGTACGTGAGTTAGTAAAACGATGGTAAAAACACAATATTTGGCAAGGAACCCAAGTTTCCTTTTTCATATTGTTACACAATGTAAAAACACTGGCATAATAATTTACAAGAGTTATCTGGTTTGCATAATACACTGTTTCGAGGACTTACCATGATTGTTCACCGGTGTGGTGACAAAGACGGAACCAAAACAACAGACAGGACTCGACTCCTGGGCGAAAAAGATAGAAGAACTTTCACTGGTCACAACAAGAGTCAGACTTCATTTGAACTGAATAAAACACATTCACCAACAACCCACACCATTACTCCAACTACAGTACAATAGATACAAAACCACTAAGATACATTAGCGTCCATGCAAAGCTAATGGAACTAAAAAGGTGAAACCCGTGTGTGTTATTTCTCTTTCTGCTCCTAGCAACCCAAACAGACAATAAAAACTAAGTACTAACAATGCATGTTAGTCACAAGTTATTGAAGCAACACTATTAAACTTTTCCTGTATTAAAGCTACAGCCTTTAGAAAGCTTCAACAAGTCGATAATAGATGTTATAGTTATTATTTTTAAGTTTAACACTAACATTAAGATGCAACGACAATTTAACAATCTTGAACACATGGATTAGTGTATTTATAAAATACTAATCAAGGAAAATGATAAAATCTTCACCACGAATCTCTATCCGACCTTACTTTAAACTTTTAAATCTGGATTAGAATTTAAAATGTTAACTTAAATGTTAATCTTAGGTAGTTTGACAAAGCATTCACATCTAACGACATGTGAAGTAGTAATAAAATGGTAGGGAAACATGCTCTTGCTTCAATAAGCCCTCTTAAGGCACTAAAAATCCTCAAATAAGGAAAAAGGTCATACACACATACACCCCCCCCCCAAAAAAAAAGAAAAATAATACTGAACTTAACCAGTAATCAAACTGAATAGAATGAACAGTTCAAATGGATGATGCACTAAAGACATCTCTATGCTAAGTAAATATTAAGTCATTAATTGCAATGAAACAAATTAAGTACAACTGAAAATCACAATGATATAAAGGTAAAATAAAGCATAGCGATTTCAAGGTATGGCGTCGAATATGATAATAAACATCACATTAGTTCAAATCATGCTACAATTATTATAAAACACATGGCATAGTTGGCCCCCAAAATAGTTTCAATCAACACAGAGAAAAGCGAGTAAAATAAAAAACTGTAAAACTTAGTATTCATAAAATCAATACTGAATCTAACGTACATAAAAGCCAGTGTGTGTCACGTCACATCACGCTTGATTTCTCGAAATAGGAGGAGTCATAAAAGCCAAAATGCATTTATCCAGATAGAATAGTTCGTAATGCCCATTACGATTTTAGTGATGGGGGCGAAAGGGGCCATGAGGGGGTGCCGTGAAACCTTAAAAGTGTAGTGAGTGTTGCTATAATAAGTCTAAAGTAAAAACGTAGCGTGGGATCATTTTAAACTTAAATCGTTTCTGAATTAAGCCATTTTGTTTTATTGTTTGTTTGTTTGTTTG
>NW_013667560.1:140278-154651 GCF_000517525.1 Limulus polyphemus
AGGCCGACCATTTTGTTTTATATCACCAATGTTATTAATAAAGAATAAACCTCTTTAATCAATGTAGACACTAAATTAAGAAATCAACAAATATTTTTCCAGTTTTGTTGTCTATACAATTCATTCTATACTTTCAGTACATTTCAGGAACTTACCGACGTTTGATTGCTTCGACTGCACTTTTCTGCCTCTTTGTTGGTCAAGCTTGATTTCGCAAAATTTATTTATTTCAGTTAGCTTTGAAATGTGAAGTTACGGTGTACCATGGAGTGGGGGGTGGTAGTACTTGCCCCGTCATTTTTGACGGGCTATACACTAGTATAATTTTAATCAACACACAAGCTCTTGTGACATTGAGTTAAACATTAACACAATCTAGTTTAACAAACAAATCCAATAAATTGCCCTTTTCTAGATTTCCACAGAAAAGTTAAACACACCATCAGACTAATCTATACGTCAAGCATGCTAACTTTAACCCGGCAATACAGATGCTGAATAGAAAGTAACAAGCTACACTGAACATATAATGAACTAATCCAGCCATTAATGTAGCTACGACCTAAGACACCCAGGGCTAATCAGAGAGTTTTACAGGGTGTCCGAATAGTCTGGAACCATAGATGATTTGCAGATTTTCTCAATTTCAGGGACGTGAATAATTATGGCGCTGCCAAAGTATGAGAAGGTCGAGTTGATCCTGCTGTTAACTCAAACTTATTTCGAAATACAAGGACAGCGTGTGGAACACATTCTGTAAAATTCATTGAAGTGCCAATGGTTCTAGACTTTTCGGACTCATTGTAGATTAAACAGAAAACAATCTATGTGAAGCTTACATAGCCAATAATTACAAATAATACATAGAATGAGAAAAATAAAATAATAAAATGATCACACACTAACTCAATACACATCACAGGACCTGGATAAATGAAGTACATAGTCAAATAAAACTTCCCAAAATGTTTGCTAAATCTTCCTTGTTTTTTGATTATCAGTACAGGTGATGACCGTGTACTTTCTGGTGTCTGTCCTTCAACATCCATCGATTTCAATACTGGCTATATCTCTAAAATTCCGAATAAGCTGGCGTGGTGGTTTCTTGATAGGATAAGCACCGCCAGTTTCAATGTAATGGTGGTAGCTTATTTCAGGTGGCTGCTAAGGGATACAGACATATCAATATACACAACCAGCATTTCACTGAGTTTGCTCTTCTGGTGTATATCCATAGTTACCTCAGATGCTCTGTGTTTGTTCAGTGTGTCTGAAGTATTGTTATTACTGTGCTAGTGCCACTTGCCACGCTATTCCTAATACCATGTTCTTGCTGTAATCTTTCTCAGTTATCTCAGATGCTCTGTGTTTAGTCAGTGTGGCTGAAGTGGCTAAAGTATTTCTGTTACTGTGCCAGTACCACTTACCATATTATCCCTAGTATCATGTTGTTGCTGTAATTTTCTCTCGAATACCTCAGATGCTCTGTGTTTAATCAGTGTGGTCGAAGTGGCTGAAGTATTGCTATTACTGTGCTAGTACCACTTATCATACTATTCCCAGTACCATTTCATCACTCATAGCTCTTTTTTTCTCTAATCACACACCATAATTGGAAGATACACTGTGCCAGAGACATTACCATCTGAACAAGCGAAGCTGGGTATCTAGACAGAAAAAGAGTAACGTTAATGTGCAACCTACATTACTACATACACGTGCAGTACAACCCGTAGCTGCGTTCATAGTTTACCACAATATACTTGTGCTTATGCTGGACTAATTACTTCATCTTGTAAGTGCACTCTTGCAGTTCACCGTTCCTTGACTTTACATGGTCAGATTTGATGACCTTATCACAAAGCTGCAGTTCACCTGTTCCACAAGCAGTAGGTCGATATCTAAGACACGTATGCCTGAAAGAAGATCAGTTTCAACTGAATTCATTCTGCGAATGATAGTATTAAAAATGAAACACAGCTGACCATAACGTATCATCTGTAGCTAATATCCATTAGCTTGTAAGATGCCAATGTTCACTGGCCTGAGTGGTGGATTTGGTGGAAATGTCTGAAACACTGCAACATCAAGCATACTCATGGCTGCTTCAGTACTAATTTGAAACTCAACCTCAACTTCATGCCTAAGTATGATTTCAGGCACACATCAAATAGTGGTTAAGCACATATATATCATTGTGTCAATCCATGTGAATGGCTAAACTCGACCTGGGGCTAGCTAACTTAAATTAGATGGTCTTACTACTCCGTAAACTCCCCTTTGACCATTTTACTACTTCTTGACAATGGGGACATTGTCCCCTTGACAGTTCTAATTTCTTTCGTAAGTTGTGACCGATCGTTCTTTACTTTATCACAGAAAAAGAATGTGATGTGTTGTTTAGCTGTTTCAGGATACAGTTAAATACTTTGTATGTGTCTTACTGCGCATACTCACCTGGATGTAGTTTAAAACTGTTTGAAGATCAAGAAAACGTCTGTAGACAGTTGACAGAAAATAAATATGGGAACAAATGTCCTGTATATATTGCGTATTCAATTCACCGTAAGGATTTACAAATACATTACGTATCCACCACAATACGGCAGATAAAAGAATCGATTAGAAGCACTGTCCTACTTTCAAGACCAATGAAAGTCAAAGAGTGGAATGTGAGTGTGTTGCTTTCCCTTGCTGACCAAGTATAAGAATGGACTAATGTGTAAAACTTACCGATGCTGCTCATTCAGCATTTCTAGTTAACTACCCTTGTAATAAAGCTATGATCTAAAGTGTGCCTTGTGTTAACACTGTTCTGTGTTTAGGGGTGATTGATAAAATACTGAATCATGAATTTAGAATTTTGAAGCTTTGTACTGTCAGTTACGGTTTATGTTTTTGGTGGAACGCTCCCGAAGAAGCTGTAAAGCGAAACGTTGAGTGTCTAAATAAAAACAACAATTTGGTGTTATAAGGTCGCTTATTTCAATATTAAAGTATTAAATATAATGATTAAAAGTTTCATGTTTGTTCGGGTGTTATCAAGTGCAAAGCTACTCAATAGCCTATCTGTGCTTTGTCCATCATGGGTATCAAAACCAGATTTTTAGCGTAATAAACCCACACGTGCCACCAGGAAGAAAAGATTTAGTGTATTAATAAACTTTGTATATTAAACAGGTTTTAAAGATGACAGAGTTATGATGTACATTAATATTGTAGTATCATATATAATTAAACAATTACAATATGTGTGCTATCATATATAATTAAACAGTTACAATATGTGCGCTATCATATATAATTAAACAGTTACAATATGTGCTATCATATATAATTAAACAGTTAAAATATGTGATTTCATACATAATTAAACAGTTACAATATAATCGTGTTTTAACACAGAAACAGTCTGTGTTTAATGAATATCATACAAATTTGTATATATATGTTAAAGGGACAATAGATAGAATATCATACATATTTGCATATATATGTTAAAGGGACAATAGAGAGAATATCATACATATTTGCATATATATGTTAAAGGGACAATAGAGAGAATATCATACATATTTGCATATATATGTTAAAGGGACAATAGAGAGAATATCATACATATTTGCATATATATGTTAAAGGGACAATAGAGAGAATATCATACATATTTGCATATATATGTTAAAGGGACAATAGAGAGAATATCATACATATTTGTTTTATATTGATTTATTTCAGTGTATTGAAAACTTTAAGAAGTATTCTTGAAGACATCTGATGATAGTTTAAAATAATATACACAGAAAGATGATGCTTCCAGGTAATGTCTTTCTTTTAATTTTATTTTTTGGCTCACTGTGTAGAATTGTAATATATGTTTTGTATTTTTGTTTGTTTGTTTGTAGTTAAGCGCAAAGCTACACAATGGGTTATCTGCGCTGTGCTCACCACAGGTATCAAACTTGGTTTCTAGCGTTGTAAGCCCTCAAATTTACCACTGAGCCACTGAAAGCTGTGCTTTTGAAAACATGAAAAAATGTAGCTATTTTATGCATTTTTAGTACAATTGTACAGAATTTGGTGCATTATTATTAATTGTACAAGATCATTGTATTAGGCTTATTATTATTTTTAACACAATATTCTTTATTCACTGGGTAAAGAATGTAGTGTTCAAAATAGAATAGGCCTAATACTAATGTCTTATGAGAAGCATAATTAATTAGGAGCGTGCTTTGCCAGTTTAGAAAAAGCGTTCACACCATAAAAAATATTGTGCGTTGTTATTGTTGTATCTGTTTCTATTGTTGGACAAGTTTTTCCACTTATTTGGTAAAAAAAGGTGAATGCAAAGTTCAGTCCGAGTGAAGTTTCATATTTATTGAAAAGCTTCCTTACTAGAGTCTTCACTTTCTGGGTAGGAACAGGATGTGCTTTTGGCCAGATACTGAAATAGTCTATTTCCATCAAGATTAATTTATTCCAAGTATTACTGTGTGGCAGAATATCACACCCATCAACAGCAACTCTCTCAATTGAGGCTCAAGAACAATACTTCTAAAGATTCCCATGTTGTTTTCTTCATGGATCTTTTTCACTTACAGCACAGTTCATACAATTTACACCACTCCTAAATACCCAACCCAGCAGTAACATTTTCTTATTCTCTCTAGTGTCTTCTTAACATATAAGTGTCCAGCTGTTGGGAAGTTGTGGAGGCAATGGGTGCTTCTAACTGCAGTTACTGGAAGTACCAAATTAAGTCATAATACCTGTCCACTGGTATATTCATATTTTCACAAGAAATGCCTTTTCATAGACATAACGAATCTCACTGTTCCCAGTACACCTTTATCTGTGTACTTTACTGAGTGTCTGCCACAAGGATTGTTCAGCACCGTTTTTAATTCACTGAATAATTGGCTTAATATTCAAATGGTTTGTCTGACATCTTTCAGATGAGTTTTGGACCATATTTGTTCTTCCTCATCTGTGGGTGTCTCAGATTGGATTCTTTTCTTTAACACCTTTATTATATTGTGAGTTTCTTTTTTCCACATTGTTTACATTCTTTGGTAATAGAAGGTTTTCAGGATAATGTAGAAGTTGTGCCTCCGAAGCCACTTTATTATCCGGCCTTTTGGATTGCATAAATTCATTAACTACTTCAATGCTACGTGATCTGTCTAGAATTTAAACTTTTGGTCACAGAAGGATAGAGATTGATATGCTCGGGGTTCAAACAGCATTTACTAGTTATTTCCAAGTTTTAAAATACCTCCTTTCTGCAGCGTTTATTATCTTGGAATAGTAAGCGGCTACATTTTCTTTCTCACGTTGAACTTCTGATAACACTCCCACCACTGCAAAATCAATTACTCTTGCATCTGTTATGAGTAAAACTTTAAGAGTTGGGTACATTAATACAGGAGTAGTTGTGTGTTATTTCTTCTGTTTGTTAAATTCCTGTTTAGAATCAGCAGTTCAGCAAAAACTTAGTTGGTTTTTACAATAGTTTTTGTGGAGGATGAGCTATGTTATAGTATGATTTTTACAAAACGGTGATAGTAAAAGCACAGTCCAAGAAATCATCTTACTTCACGTAAGTTCTGTGGTATTGGCAAATTCTGAGCAGATTCAATCTTGGTTGACCCATTCTGCTGACTATGGAAATCACCTGTTGATAGACCAATTGACACTTCTTGGAATTCAGTTTAGCGTTCTCTTTCCTCAGTCATTCCAGTCCTGTTATTAGCCAATCACAAGATTATTGAAGATTAATATGTGTGATTGTGCTATTAAAGTAGACGAGTACAACATTTCAGAGTAGTCCAGGAGAACACATTTCACTAGTTACTCAAATGTAGCATGTGCACTACATAATCCAAATGGTAACACAACGAACTACTACAATCAATTTTCTGCAATAGAAGCGGTCTTTTCTCGACTAGCTTCGTCGACTTGCACTTGCAAGTATCCTCTATTTAGAGCCAATATTTAAAACAATTTTGATTTGGATAAGGCATCCAAAGAAGAGTAAATGCTTGTTAGTGGAGAGGAATCCTTCTTCGTGGATCCATATAAACAACTGGCAATGGAGAAGGACAAGTACTTGATTCAACTACTCCTTGTTCTTGCATAGTTTCTATTTCTTTGATTGCTTCGGCCTGTTTTGCAAATGGACGTTGTCTGACTAACTGACATACTGGGGCTACATCTCCAGTATAACGTTTACGAGATATTTTATTTGTTCAGCCTAAGTCATGAAGTACACCGAAGAAAGTATTTTGGTATTCTATGGGAAAGTCATGTAATCTGTGGTGTTGATCAGTTCTAAGATTTTTGCAGCTCTAGCCATACAGATCCCCTAAGTGAGGTGGTAAATTATCTTTATGTGGAGATTTGACATCCGACTTCTTATATCTTGTTTTTAAGGTGACTACTTCTGGAATGCTTTGATGTTGAATTACTACTTGTATATCCTCACAATCTGTGATGTTTTTGGCAGAGTTCACTCTGATTTTAATGTCCTAATAATGATATTCTTATTGTTTACATCCACAAGCATTCTTCGAAACAATGTTTTAACGTTGAGTTTGGAGATTACATTGAGGTCCATTTTTTAAAAATAAAACTTGAAAGTAAACTAATTTACCATAAACCTTGTATTGATTGTGAAAGAAGAATTTATTTATAGTTTCATGTTTTAGTACGATCACCTAAGTATAATTCTTAATTAATTACCAGTTTTTATCAATTACTAGATATTAATTGCTAACTAGTTGTTGTTATCCTACATTTCGGATGCTAATGTGCGGCCGACTTCTTGGAAGCTCTGAGGAGAACTATTTATTTGTGTGCAGTGGCCGGATTTCGAATCTAGGTCTTACTTACAGGGAGATTGGTGTGATATCAACTCGTAAGGGGTCTCCCTCGTTAGGACTTTAATCAGCTCTATTGACCGAATGATATCTTCTATGCCAGGTTCGCTGAATAAATTATCAATTTGGTGGATGCAGAAGGCCTCTTTTATCTTTTTACTTTTAGCCGCAGCATAGCGGCTCAAAAACAAGCTCTGAGTTTTTTGTTTTTTTCAAGTACAAACGTTTAGCTCATGGCTCAGTCATCTCTTGACCGATTTGAGATCTAATTACAGTTTTGGACTTAGGAGGTCAAACCCTTTCGATTGATGCATTTGACCACGCCCAGGATCTTATAGATTAATTTACTGTAATCATGCCTAAAATAATTTCAATTTGAGGGTAGGTTAGTAGAGATCCTGATGAGTAATAAAACTGAATCGGGAATATGCGCGCCCCACGCTTAATAATGCTGGCGCACAAAAATCTAGCTAATAAAAAGGAAAAAAAAAAGTCTCATAGATTAATTCACTCTGATCCTGCTTTAAAGAATTTCAAGTGCCGCGGCTATTGGGGATTCTCTCTTTCTTTTTTTCGGATGTGGTTCATATTCCATTATTTTCGTTTTAATCCATTTTATTATACGATCTTCCCTGGCGGGGTGGGCTATCTCAGACAGATCAGTATTACAGAGTTTTGTGTGTTTATTATTCTCCTGAATTCAAACTTTTCTTCTTTTTGTTTCTCTTATGCCGGAATATAAGTTAAAAACTAGCATCTTGCAATCTATAAAACAAATTAGCAAATAATTAATAATTAGATTTTCATGATCTTATAGGCTAACATCCACAACAACGATTGATATCCGATCGGTATAATCTGACAATAAGTACACAAAATTTAATTACTACAGTTATAAAACTGTGAGTATTTACCGATTCACTATTATTTAATAATTAGATTTACGTGATCTTATAGGCTAATAACAACGACTGATATCCGATCGGTATAATCTGACAGTAAGTACACAAAATTTAATTCCTACAGTTATAAAACTGGGAGTATTTACCGATTCACTATATATGATTTTAATGTTACAGATTTTACTTCATTTCTAAAGCTTCGATGTCGAAATGCAATGGAACCCTAATGTTCTAAATTTGAATTTCCAGAATAGAATTGGGTTTTTTAGAGAAGAAAAGTACTACTGTTTCCACGTTCTGTTTTAGAATAAATTGAATTACTATGGTGTTTAAACAGAATCTCTAGATAAAACAAGAAACTGATCGGTTGCAGCTTTAAAGACGTGTTCTTAGAAAAACTGGCTTATTGAAGTAGTACTTCTGAATGGTATGAGTGAATATTGTCTTGAGAATAATCCAGTGTTACTAGTAAATTGTGTGTGTTAATATAAACTGGTTTAATACAAGTTTGAAGCCATAATAAAATAAAAATAGAGCTCATCTCTACGGCTGATGCAATTACGTGTTATAAATTAGCGTTGTTCTTCGAACACAAACCGGCTTTGTAAGTTCTGCTGAGTAACGAAGTCGCTGCTAATCTTTTCCTGATAATTAAAGTATTTGTTTATAAGCAATGAAAAAAAAAAGCAGTAGGATTCTAAGCCAATTTTGAAATCCTTTGTTATTTAAAGAACTCGGAAATTACGACAAGAGTGAGTAGTCTGTGTAGAGTTATTTAGCGAGGAGGGAAAATAACAAATTGAAACCTTCCAAATAACTACCCTCCCAGAAAACGGTACAGATAGGGATACAACAGATTGTGTTTTTCCCAAAAATGGTGTGGACGGTGTTCACCCGCGTCAAACATCGAATCTAACAGTGATTACGACGCTGCAAAAAACCAGCAGTATATTTACATTCTCTTTACGCACACACACAAGCGCGCACACAGACATACACACACACACACACTGGTGTAGGTCGTACAGGCATATATAAATTCTTGGAGCTATAAATTTCATGATAAATCTTTACAAAATACAATATTGTTAAACCCGAAAAATGGGAATATATATATAGAGAGAGTATAAAAGCACTATGTATAAATATCAACGAAGACCGATACGAGTTTCTATTTTTGCAACTGATTATATGTTTTACGATGTTAGGGTTAATTAAGGAGGTGTCTAATTCGTTAAAAAATTATTGTCTTTTCCCCCTACTTCCCGTGGGAAGGACGCGGTGTATTATAAAACTATATAACGTTTGTCAAGTCTATACGGTCCAAATGGAGCCTGGAAACATAACAAACATAATATACCTGTCGAGACAAAACTGTTTGTTCGTTGTTTTACCCTGGTAAAATCAATACAATAATGGGCCCGAGCAATTTGCCGCTAAACTACAGCGGCGACTGTTTTATTACTTGTCGTTAGTGGCACCAAATTATAAGTTCTCCTCGACGCTAGAATAATTACCTGTAATTTTACCTTTACTTTCGTGCAGCACACCTTTTGTAGGTTGTTTTACTTTCATAACATTTTGGGGCTTGGGTTGTATGTTAGTTTGATCTACCAGTTTTCTCGAGGCGAGAGCAAGTATACATGGTATATATCTCCTCGGAAAGTGTTGAACGTTATTGTTTCAGAAAAAGAAAGAAATAGCTTGGGAAGTACATTAACAAATTGAACCAAGTTTAAACACTGTCTTATAACTGTGTATTAAGGGTTTTGTGTATACGCGCAAGATAATTCTCCTTGGAAAATGTTGGGTGTTGCTTTTTCACAAGAATAGAAACAGATGGCAAGAGGCCTGGCATGGCCAGTTGGTTAGGGCGCTTGACTCGCAATCTGAGGGTCGCGGGTTTGAATCTCCGTCCCACCAAACATGCTGGCCCTTTCATTCGTGGAGGCGTTATAATGTGACGGTCAATCCCACTATTCGTTGGTAAAATAGTAGCCCAAGAGTTGGCGGTGGGTGGTGATGACTAGCTGCCTAAAGAAATTCACAAGTTGATAATAGATAGAGTCTACTAGTTGCCTTCCCTCTAGTCTTACACTGCTATGTTAGGGACGACCAGCGCAGTTAGCCCTCGTGTAGTTTTGCGCGAAATTCAAAACAAACCAAATAAACAGCTGGAAAGAACATTAACAAAATTAATCAAATTTTAACATAAGCT
Organism: Limulus polyphemus; assembly: GCF_000517525.1. Taxonomy (NCBI): domain Eukaryota; kingdom Metazoa; phylum Arthropoda; class Merostomata; order Xiphosura; family Limulidae; genus Limulus; species Limulus polyphemus. Next base: position 150,280 of record NW_013667560.1, read on the forward strand.
TATAAGGATATAAAGAGACGATTTTTGTTTTAAATTTGTTTCTGTAATCTTTCCAAGTATAAAAACAAACAAAATAAAAACGAAGGAGAATATTCCATAACTTGATAGATAATAAATAATCTGTAGCATATCTATTTGTATGTTTATGTTAAGACGTTCAATTATATAATTACTTTTCGCCTACTATAAGCATTTCTCAGAACAGCCAATACATTTGAAAAACTAAGTAGAAAAGGGGCGATAAGTTGCCTAAAGCAGACCCCTAATGAGTTAGCGCGACCACGTGGACGTCCCGCTGTGTTAGTGTCATTTGCACGTCGCTCAACGGGTGGTTAGTTCGGCTACTTCAAAAACCCGACCGCGTGCAGCACGTATAGTTGGCTCTGATTTGTGCTGATTATTAAGAAAACCTGATTGCCAAGGTCTGCCATATTTGCCGCTCACTATCTCTGCGTCCCGCGGGCTTCCCCACCCCGCTAATCACGAGCTTCATTTGGTCAGTGTCTATCAAAACCATACGGACCCACGCTGAGCTGCTGCCAAGACAAGGAGTTGGAACCGTTTCTCGTGGACCAGATTTTACTGTCGTTCGTTCATCGATAGACAGAACCTCCCGTGGTAAGACAGAGCGCCAACAGATTATTCTATTTTTTCATATTTACATGGTTGTGTAGTCGTAATGTATGAGATTTCAGATATAGAAGCCTTGCTACCGTCCTAACCAGGTGTTTAAGACGTAGGGCAACGGACGATGAAGAAAGATCTTTTTATACGTCACACAACTACTTCGTTGGCTTATTTTCGGCTAACAACACAGTTAATGCTAAAAGACAACGTAGAAATTCTTGATTTTGCAACTGACCACGAAGCGTACACTCAGTTGCTTTTCCAAGAAGAACACACGCCAGAAGTTGTGAAAATCTCTACGCAATCTCAGCGTAGCTCGTTAATTATAAGCAACAAATGCAAATCAAAAGTGGAACCTTTACATTAGATTAAACACAACCTGAGAGATGTTTTAATACAAACACATTTTTCAAAAGACACTTTGATTTTTGAGAAACAACGCTTTCTTCAACGTTTGCACATATAAATAACGAATTAATTTACTTTCGCGTGTATTCAGAATAAAGTTCACTCTCGTATTAATTGGTCTGAATTTCGCTGAAAGCTACACGAGGACTATCTGCGCTAGCCGTCCCTAATTTAGCAGTGAAAGACTAGAGAGAGAAGACAGCTAGTCATCACCATCCACCGCCAACTCTTGGGCTACTAACGAATAGTGGGCTTGACCGTAACTTTATAACGCCCCCACAGCTGAATGAGCGAGCATGTTTGGTGGGACGGGGATTCGAATTCGCGACCCTCAGATTGCGAGTCAGTCCCTTAACCACCTGGCTATGCCAGGCTTCGTATTAGTTGAAAATAAACAAACTGTTTTTCATTATAAATTATTTATTTCGTAACATAGGCCCGGCATGGCCAGGTGGCTAGGGAGCAATCTGCGGGTTCGAATCCCCGTCCCACCAAACATGCTCGCCCTTTCAGTTGTGGGGGCGTTATAATGTGACGGTCAATCCCACTATGCGTTGGTAAAAGAGTAGCCCAAGAGTTGGCGGTGGGTCTTTCACCGCTAAATTAGGGACGGCTAGCGCAGATAGTCCTCGTGTAGCTTTGCGCGCAATTCAAAACACACAAACAAACAAACAGTTTTGTAATACAAAGGAAGCCGACAGATATTTCTAAGAATCGAAGTCCGAAACTGATGGAGGGATGTTTCATATGTTTTCCCATTTCGGATAATATGCGACTGTAAATTTTATTTCGTGTTGTATAACGAATTATGTCACGAAGGTGTAAGGAACAAACACAAGGCATATTAGGAACAACACAAATGATATAACTAAAAAATTAGTTTATATGACAGTATCTTTCCTGGACGTTTAGACATTTCTGTGCGTATTTCTAGAATTCTAAACCCTCTTTCAAGTGTTTTGATCAATCAGCGCTTTGTGGACTAATTATTTTGTAAGACACATACTCTGAATAAAGTAGTGACATCACAACCACAATAGATTTTGTTTGTTTGAAATTAAGCACAAAGCTACACAATGGGCTATCTGTGCTCTGGCCACCACGGGTATCGAAACCCGGTTTATAGCGTTGTAAGTCCGCAGAAATACCGCTGTACCACTGGGGGGTACCACAATAGGGACAAGCTGTCCTGGATATAATGTAAAAACACCTCACTAGGTGGAGTGACCTGTACTGTATAAATGTTATGATGTACATTTATTTTTCTTGTTCTAATACTTTTGGATATCATAGCCATTTTTTTTATCCATTGTCTGGACTATTTGGTTAAAAAATAATGAAGGGATTACGGTATTATTATACAATATGTCAGTAAAGTTCCTGTTCCAAAATTAACACTTTTAACGATGTAGCTGTTATTTACTTCGGCTCGGCTTATTTAACACGATTCGTGTTTAAAACCAAACTACACATTCCATGAATAAACAATAAAACGCAGTTACATTAATTATGAGGCCGATTACTATTTGGTTCGATTCTCCGCGGTAGATAAAGTGCAGATACTCATATTGTAGTTTTGCTCTGATAAAAAGCAGCAACCAAGTGAAATTTTAATCATTATGTAAGCACCTTGAAAATTAACCTCTCCGTTAAATTTACAGCGATGTTTTAGATATGTACATTAGTGTATATATTTCTAGTATACTTTGTCAATAAGGCAGTTAAATATACTATGTATATTTCTTTCCTAATTATATATATATATTTGCAAAACTTAATTAAGACTAAGATTTTTCTTCGTTTAGTTTTGTGCCTTAAGATCTGTACAACAACTAAAAAATTCAAATCGTTACACCTATCTTAGCTCCACAGACTATATATGAAGTCGTGATAGCTGGTAACATAAGTTATGCAAGGTCTTTTAAATAAGGAGAATACGTTTTTGTAATTTCGTTTCCTAAGATAGATGAAATACTAAAATGTGTTAATTTAGCAGGGTTAAAAGCGATACTAAAACAAAACTACTGACAAAATTCAGAGAAACTATTTTGAGAAGCGTTTCTGCCTTTAAAACAGTTCGTATGACATGACTATTTATTAAATTGAATTCCAGCTTAAAAAATTGATAACTGCACTTCTGGAACTATATATAAAACAAGCACACGCATAGAAAAACACAACAAATGTTTTCGCGTTTAATTCATCTTAATATAGACCATAAATTAACTCCCATTGCATGATGTGTACTTTACAGTTCGTGGTTAAAATTGTAAAAGTAAAAACAACAATTACAACCAAAAACAGGGTTATTTTTTAATCCATAATAAATATAACATATAAAATTCTGACAGTCCAAGGAGGAAGATGTAGTTCATGGTTAACTTGTTTGCTAAAAGTATCTCCAAGACTTTCCTTTGTATTCAAATATTGAAGATAAATTATAAAAAAAACAACAATCTTAATATATTGACAAAAGTGGCTTTATTTTTTCTTAAATCAATTTAAAGTAAAAGTGAACTTAAAAATTGTATTTTGTGTATTAATAAACACACACAAAAAAAAGACTTTCTTGTAACTAGTGCGTAAAACTCCACCTTTGACTTCATTGAAAGAAGAATATCCAGGGTGAGGTTATAAATTACAAATAAATCAGATTTATCATAAACTATCAAGTTGAAAAGTAATATTTGTGTGGAATCTCATCTTTTTGCTCTGTAAGAAGGAAAATGTTTAGTAACGCTGAAAAAAACTTGTGTTTCAAAGGTTTGATGTGAATCTAGTAAGACTTTTAATTGAATATAGCCTTATTTGCTGCTACTTAAACGACTGTAGCTCAGATATCGCAAAATGTTAATCTAGTTACACACATATATATATATGAAATAACACGAATCCTCAAATAGGTCATAGCTCTGAAAAGAAAAGTTTCTTAAGTGATAAAATTATTTTTACCCTGGCAGCAATATTAAAATATGATTTATATAAATGTAATAGTACTGTCTGTTGTATGTCCATGCAAGTACTCCGCAGGGTTTGGATGGATCTTCACCAAAATTGTTATGGAGGTTCATTAAGTCCATGCGGGGGTATTAGGTCGTCAAAAAATTCATGTCGCGTTTTGGAACACTTTCATTAACCACCCCCAAAAAAACGTGCATCACGTATAAAAATTAAACGAATCGCTTAAACGTCACGTTAGTGTAGCCTACATAATGCATAAAGTTTAGTATACTCTAGTCCCTTATAGTGATGGTACACGACAAGAGACACATTCGGCACGTAATGCTATTTGAATACAAGAAGGGAAACAACGCCTCTGTAGCCACAAAGAATATCA
>NW_013667560.1:154713-156336 GCF_000517525.1 Limulus polyphemus
CGTTCGTAATTATCAACGATGATTCAGCAAATTTCGTTCAGGTGACTTTAGCCTTAAAAACTATGATGGCAGGGGCCGACATGTTGGATTGATATTGATGCTCTGAAGACGCTTGTTGAGTCTAACCCAAGAAAACACACTCGTGAAATGTCGCTCATGAAATAATATGTAAACATCTAAGGAATATGGGAAAACTCCATAAAGTGTTCCAAAACTCCATAAAGAAGGTGTTTGAGTGCCTTACGAACTCTCCCATGATCATCGTTTCCAACGTGTGAACGTTGCTTTGTCTCTTCTGGCACGTAATGCACGTGAACCATTTTTAGATAGAATTGTCGCCGGTGATGAAAAATGGATTCTCTATGCGAATATTAAACGCCAAAAACAATGGCTCAGTCCTAGACAAAAATCACTTCCGACTCCAAAACCTGTTCTCCATCTGTAGAAAGTGATGCTTTGCATTTGATGGGACATGAAAGGAGTAATTCATTTTGAACTCCTCAATCCACAGTGAACTGTCAATGCAGAGATCTATAGTCAGCAAACGTTTAAATCAAGCTATTCATCAGAAACGCCCTTCACTCGTTAATCTGAAAGGTATTCGTCTTCTCCATGACAATGCACGTCCACATGTGGCACGTTTGACACAACACAAGATTATGGAGTTAGGTTGGGAAGTTCTCCCCCATCCACCATATTCTCCACAAATATCACCATCAGATTACCATCTTTTTCGTTCGCTGCAACACAATCTTAATGGGAAAACGTATGCAAATGGTGTTAAAGAGGACATCGACATGTTTTTTGCTTCAAAGCCAAATGATTTCTTTAATCAGGGCATTAACAACCTGAGTGTAAGATGGAAAAGCATCAGCAATAAGAATGGAGACTATTTCATTTAATAAATGTTTTGTTTTGATATATATGTTGTTCTTGTTTTTCATCTAAAAAGTGACATTAATTTCCTGACAACTTAATACAAACTAATTTTCGGTTTTGCATTTTGTGTTTTGTGGTTTTTATGGGCGTTTTTTACCACTACTTCGCCCTCGTAGATGAATCTTCACCAAATTTGGTAAGGAGGTTCATTGGGTCCATGGAGAGATACATAATAAGTTTCAGTTATGAATTTTACGTTTTTAGGTTTTTATTGGCTTTTTTTTTTCATTTTATACCACTACTTCGCTCGCCCTTTTGATGGATCTTCACCAAATTAGGCGTGAAGGTTTGTTGGGTCCATGGGGAGATACATGCATATTTGCGGTTTCACATTTTGTGTTTTGCAATTTTTATGGGCGTTTTTATGTTTCTTGCAATTACACACACTGAGTGGTCACAAATAAATAGACACCTAATTTTTCGTTATTTAACTGATTTATGCTAACTAATTTACTTTTAGGCTTGGTAGGTATTTAGGTTAATAATATATCTCTCCGGGGAATGAAATATAACCAGGGGCGGTCAGAAACATTTGTTTCTCTTCACCCCACTACATAACTAGGAATACTTGGCCGCGGCTTTTATGGTTTAAACGTTTACATAATGCTAACTGATTTGTGTTCACAGAGCACTATATAAATGAAAATGGTCCGCACAGTAATTATTTTGTGCTACAACATGCCT
>NW_013667560.1:156800-166555 GCF_000517525.1 Limulus polyphemus
AGGAAGGACTCTTGCCACTTTATTCCTCGGGATTCGTGGACAAGAACACAACGTTGTTCCAGGAAGACGGAGCACCGTGTCACATTGCTAGAAACACCCAAAAGTGGTAGGAAGAAAATGGTATCCAGAAGTTGCCCTGGCCGAGCCAATCTCCTGACATGAACCCCATCGAAAACCTCTGGGCCATACTCCACCGGCAAGTCAAGAAACAACCAAAAAAACAACAACTTCGAAGAGCGATCTACTCCAAGTTTTGAAGCAAGAGTGGGCGAAAATCCCACAATCTAAAATTGACGAGATGATTCTCACGATGCCCCAAAGGATCAACGAACTCCACGAGACGAAAGGAAGATCTACTAGATATTAATTAAATTATAAATATATCAATTTATGTGAATATGACTGAAAATTTTCATTTTTTTCTGAAAAGGTGGTGTCTATTTACTTGTGACCACGCTGTGTATAAGGGAACCAACTTTTCATTTCCTAAAATAACCTTTCATTAATCATGGGGGCGGGAACTCCAGCTAGTTATTAATATGCAGTAAACATACGGTCTTTTAGTGGCTCAGCAGTGAGCTTGACGACTTATTACACTAAAAATTAAGGTTCGAGCCTTCATTGTATATTTTTGCGCTTAAACACAAAAGCAGAAGTAAGTTATGCAAAATTCAGGGCGTGTTGAGATTCACTTGCATAAATATTATTTTAAATGATCAAATAGTAATAGTAATAATAATAATATATATTTTTACTAGTCGGAGTAAAATAACTTTAGCGAATTTATAACAGATGTTTTAGGTTCAAGCTGACATAAAAACATTAAAGCACATTTTAAACTTTACTAAGTCACTCGTACAAACATGACATCGTTTCGTTACAACTCTGACAATTATTTTTGTGGATTACTAATTTTATATTCATTTATTGTTTTTTTATCTCATAGGCAGCACATAACGTATTCTTTGTTTCAGCTTTGATCCTGTTTGTTTTATACAAGTTAATTATCAATAATGCTGCAGTTAGTAAACCCTATTTAATGTCATCAGTATTACTTTTTTATCAAAGAATTTAGGTGTTCAGCATTTGTTACATTCTCATTAAGCAATACATTTTGCTTCATAATAAAAAAACAATCTTTATTCACTGCAAAATCTTATTAATAGTAATATTTTTTATTTGTTTAAGTTCCAAGTTGTTTTTAAGTGTTATATATTATATTCTTGTACTAGAGAAGCGTGATAAAGCAGGTGAGCGCACGAGGTGGAAAAGAATTGTAGAGAATGAAGGAACTTGTAAAAATGAAAAAAAATGTATTAAAGGATGAAAGAAACGGAAAAGGTGGTGAGAAAAGTTGCATAGCTAGATTAGGTGCGATAAGAAAGAAATGGAAAAATAACGCAAGTTTAAAGAGTGAAACTGGATGACGAGAAGTCTTGTGAAGGGTGAAGCGATATGACAAAAGGCAGGATGATAATTCCGTTTTGTTTCCAGATAAGTATACTGATCTTGAGGAATCAACTTCTCAGAAGTTTATCACATACATTTTATTTAAAATTGAATTACCTAAATTGTGAGTAAAAGTTCAATAGCTTTTTGTTGATTGTGTAATCTAGGCTTCATTTCAAGGATTAGAAATGTCTCATTCAGTATTTTTTACAGGTTTAAATATCATATCCAGTTTTCTCAATAGTCACATGTTATTTATAAATTCTGCTGCCCAACGTGTGGGGGCATTTACATCGGATCGACTTTAGAAGACTGAGAGATCGTTTAAAAGAATACTCTAATCCTAGGTTCAAGAACAGTTCAAGCTTTGTTTGGCGTGTACTAAGTGAATGTGATGTGGTCCTATCCCCCAATATGTTCAAAGTAATTGGTAAAGCCGAAAACGAGACTATACTACGGGTGAAAAAAACTCTCCTAATCCTTCAAATGAAGCCTAGATTAAACAATCAGCAAACGGCTACTATCTTTACTCCTAATTTAGGTGATTGAATTATATTCAAATTTCCACGCCCTACTGTGTACATTTTATTTGCAAAAAATCGGTAACTCTATTAATGTTTTCTGAGACTGTAAAGTTTATGTTTCAACCCAAACTGGATTTACAAGATTTATGCCAAAGATGAATTAGGCCTAATTATGTTATGAATAATAAACTAGTTCAAAAGGATATATTACTCAACAATACTCGTAACGTCATATCAGCTATTTGTTATAATAATGTGCAAATGCTAAATAACTGACTTTGGTTACAACTTGCAGCTTAAATGCAAGATCTACGAGAGAGTTGAGATGTGTAAATAGAGATTCTTATAATCACAAGAACAAGTAAGTTATTTCTTAATAACACAAAAGGCCTAGCAAAATAATATAGTCGTAGGTTAGAAACATAAAAATGAAGTAAACCATTTCACAAACACACAAGAAAATATGCCCAATCAAAAGAAAATATTCGTAAGCTATAAACAAAACAAGAAGGAAGACATTTCATAAACACATAGTAAAACATATTTAGTAAAGATAGTCGTAAGCTACAAATATATGAGAAGTAGAACATTAAAAAACAAATAAACGGGAAAGTATACCTAAAGAAAATAGTCTTAGCCTGTAAACAGTACAAAAGTAAAGCATTTATCACCCACACAGGAAGATATACCTAACCAAAAGAAAATAGTCTTAACCTGTAAACAGTACAAAAGTAAAGCATTTATCACACACACAGGAAGATATACCTAACCAAAAGAAAATAGTCTTAACCTGTAAACAGTACAAAAGTAAGGCATTTATTAACCACAGAGGAAGATATATCTAACCAAAAGAAAATAGTCTTAACCTGTAAACAGTACAAAAGTAAGGCATTTATTAACAACAGAGTAAGATATATCTAACCAAAAAGAAAATAGTTGTAAGCTGAATACACTAAAAAAGGTAAGGCATTTATTAACCACAGAGGAAGTTATATCTAACGAAAAGAAAATAGTGGTAAGTTGTAAACTACAAAAATGAAGCATTTAATATATCTACACAGGAAGATATATTTAATCAAAAGAAAATAGTCGTAATCTACAAACTCAACAGAAGAACACACAAAATAAAAAGTATAACATTTTGGAAAAAGGAGAAGCGGCGTAAGATTAATCTACAAACAAATCAAGAAGTATAACATTGTGGAAACAGAAGAAGTGGAGTAAGATTAATCTACAAACAAATCAAGAAGTATAACATTGTGGAAACAGAAGAAGTGGAGTAAGATTAATCTACAAACAAATCAAGAAGTATAACATTGTGGAAACAGAAGAAGTGGAGTAAGATTAATCTACAAACAAATCAAGAAGTGTAACACTGTCGAAACAGGAGAAGTGGAGTAAGATTAATCTACAAACAAATCAAGAAGTATAACATTGTGGAAACAGAAGAAGTGGGGTAAGATTAATCTACAAAGAAATCAAGAAGTATAACATTTTGCAAATACAAGAATTAAAGTGAGAATTCTCAAAAATATGTGAAGTAAAACATTTTACAAACACAAGAAGTGAAGAAAGGTTAATCTAGAAAAATATAAACAGGTAAACATTTCGGAAATACAAGAAGTGGGGTGAGATCAATCTACAACCAAAAAAAAAGAGCTATAAATAGATAGAAAGGAGAAGTAATTCCTTAGAAAACAAGAGGGAATCTTCAATAGCCACGGCACTTGAAATTCTTTTAGGCAGGTCCAGCGTAAATTAATCTATGAGACCTTTTTATTCCCTTTTATTAGCTATACTGATATAAAAGCTCGTCAAAGATGACGGAAAACCATTGTTGAATGATTAACTAAAATTATAAAATTTAACTAAAACGAATTTGTCTGTACCTCCAAAATGCACCTACTCTTCATTTATTTCATCAGTCTTGAGGTAATTCTTCAATCACCACATTTGTAGTAAAACTACGCAGGAAAATGAAATGTTATCGTGAGCAAAAGTATGTGTACACTCGGGAGGAGACTAAAATAGCACTCTTGAGCCTTTTCACTGTATTCTACATTAGGAAGCAGAAAACATAGTGCAGACATTCCGACACAAATTTTCAACTCTTTCGACTGTACAAAGGATAAAAGATATTTGGTAGCAATAAACGTTTATTTTTCTTTATGTTTTAAGGACAAGTAGATAATATATATATATGTTAAGATACCAAAAGAATATTTATTAATTAACATTTTTTCACCACTTAAAACTTTTAAAACACTGATTCTATAACGTTAGTAATAGTAGGCCTATTTTTAGTCTAATTTAAGCATTAGGCCTAATACATAAACGTAGTGTAAGGCTTAACTGGTACTTCGTAAATTTTATTTTGCTTTTGGCTACAACTCAATGTCATAAAACTTTTGAATTAAAGACTATTTTGCTGTTATATGGCCGAAGTTATAATTAAAAATAAAGAATAAAAAACAAACCTTTCTAACAAATCAACATGAATATTGAGCATTCAACATCAACACCATAGTTATCCTAAGAACAACCAGGTGACAGTTTTGTTGCTAAGCGATGATGTATATTGTTGGCCGTTACTAGAAAAGAAGAGTGAAAGCGTTCTCGACAGAGTGACAAAGGGAATAAGCCTTTTATAGTTAGTGGTTTTTGTGCGCCAGCAATACCAAGCATGGGGCGCGAGTATATCCGATTCGATGTTATTACTCATCAGGATCTTTAACAGCCTATCCTCAAATTGAAAAATTTTAAGGCAGGATTAGAATAAATTAATCTATGAAACTTTTGGCGTGATCAAATACATCAATCGAAAGGGTTTGACCTCCTGATTCCAAAACTGTAAGATTAGATCTCATATCGGTTAAGAGATAATGGAGCTATGAGCTAAAATTTCGTACTTGAAAAAATCAGAGCCATTCTATGAACCGCTATGCCGTGGCTAAAAACTTAAAGTTCCACGTAACAATAATTTTTTTACTCTTTATTATTTTAAGATCCGTTGGTATGCACCCTTGGGTTTATTTATATGGCGAATCAATAATTTCTTCTGACGGAAAAAAAGAGTAACACCTTTATATAGCCTAATGTTTGCCTTTTGAAGAATATATTCAGAAACTTAACAACTAAATGAAAAAGCGAAGAAATATAGATAAGAATGAATGAAACCATGCTCTGAACACTAAAGAAATGTAGGTAAGTGTAAATGAAACCATGCCCTTAACGGTAGAGAAATGGAGGTAGGTATGAATGAAGCCATACTCTGAACAGTAAAGAAATGTTGATAAGTGTGTATGAAACCATGGTCTTAACAGTAAAGAAACGTAGGAAAGTGTAAATGAAACCATGGTCTAAACAGTAAAGAAACGTAGGAAAGTGTAAATGAAACCATGGTCTTAACAGTAAAGAAACGTAGGAAAGTGTAAATGAAACCATGGTCTCAACAGTAAAGAAACGTAGGTAAGTGTAAATTAAACCATGTTCTTAACAGTAAAGAAACGTAGGTAAGTGTAAATGAAACCATGGTCCTAACAGTAAAGAAATGTAGGTAAGTGTAAATGAAACCACGTTCTTAACAGTAAAGAAACGTAGGTAAGTGTAAATGAAACCACGTTCTTAACAGTAAAGAAATGTAGGTAAGTGTAAATGAAACCATGCTTTTAAAAGGAAAAGGGATGTAGGTATAGTTTTACTACAGTAGCTCAATAGGCAAACATACCAAAGTAATAATTTAAAATTAACAAGTCTGGGTAAAAATGGCATAAGAAGGACGTGTAGTATGTAATATTACTTTCCTGCATATCAAGCCGTTGATCTGGATCGTTCATCATACGCAGAACACATATCATTGAAAGACAGACATAACTTATTCTGTCCTGTATTTGAACTTCAGTGACAAAATTCCTTGTGAATTTAGACAGACGCGGTCTAGGAGGGCTTCTGTTTCTGTCGAGAATGACAACGTAAGATATAATTAATGAACGACTTGCCAGTAAAGAATACTGTTACTGTCAGGCGGTGATCGTGTTGATGTAGAGCATTAATCACAAGCACCCGGCGAGACGCGTAGAATGTTCACCTGCTGATGGTAAATTGTAGTGAGAAATTCTAGTTCTGTGGTGAATAGTGTTGGTATATAACATGATAATATGATTTGATGCGTATTGGTGACTATAAAACATTATAATATAATTTGATACGTATGGTGAACTTTTATTTAACTTTTGTAGAACTTTGATTGAAATGAAACATTAATAGAAATTCTCACTAACTAGTAGAATTATAAGTACTAGTACATTGGTAAAAGAGCTAGCAAACGTTAAGAGGAGCGTCTATCTATCTATCTATCTATTCTATCTATCTATTCACTGGAAGTTTCAAATGTACAAAAGTAAATTTGGTTCTTGGCACCTGCGGCTGCGAACAATCGATTGCACGAGAAAGTGTGAACGTTAATGAAGAAAACCATTGAAAAACTTCACGTGTCCGGAAGAAATGGTATGGTCGTCCATCAACACTAAAGCTCGCCCGCTGCTTTAGCCCTATTCCAATCAATACAGGTGCAACATTAACCAGGAAATTAATTAATTGAGGGGGTAGGAGAACTGCGTCTCAGCGGGGTACGATGTATGTTTTAATAGTTTTATTATAGAAAGTGGATGGTGCAGTTACCATAGAGAGGAACACCACGTGTGGACACCCCGATAATGAAAATTAATCCTCATTCCATACAGAAAACTTTACACAGATTTTTCTGGTTTATCCGATTTCACACACATATGTTTCTAATGTTGTGTTCACGGCACGTGTTTCGAATGCTCGGGAAAAGCACACTACTTGTCTTTGTCGATCGGTTAATTGCTCTATCCTTTCGTTTTTCATTTTTAACTCTTTGCTTTGAAAGACGTATTTTCTGTGCAATTATTTTACTTGCGTTAAATTCTTAAGAAAAATATAAATTTTATATTTTATTTAAAATATAAAGTTTATCTACGCTACGTATGAACCAACACACGCATAGATATTTGTATAGACTGATCAATAATAAATCGATTTCAAATCTGTTTAAATTTTCTAAACAGGGCAAAACATATTCAGTAAATTGACTTAAAAGTTTAGTTACATACAATGATTTTGTGTATGCGTCTGTAATAATAAAAGGCGTGTCAGTGGGTCTGTGTGTGTGACCGCCATAACTCCAAGAGGAAAGAACCTAGAAGCCTGAAATTTTGCACCCATATTAAATGGACCCTGAGGGTGTGCCCCTGGGTATTATTACTTATCCATGCGCGTGCACATCTTTTTAATGAGGCAAGCTAGCGAAAAACCACATAGAAAAGAAGTGTGACCGCCATAGCTCCAAAGGGAAAGAACCTAGACACCTGAAATTTTGAACCCATACTGAGGGTGTGCATCTAGGTATTACCTATCTTATCCACGTGCGTGCGCGCATCTTTTTAATAAGGTAAGCTAACGAAAAACCACATAGAAAAGATGTGGTTCTTTATATTATAAATATAAATCACAGACAGACACGCACGTGAGTGTGCGCATGTGCACCTTTTAATGAGGCAAGTTAACGAAAAACCACATAGAAAAGAAGTGATTCCTTATATAACAACTTCTAATATATATAGAAAAGCCAGTGCGTTTTGGTAACAATGCATTCCAACAATGGCTTTTATGTCATATTGCTTATCAACAAAAGTATATCGGTTATACTTTTATGCTAAAATGGGTACAGAGTACACACACACTGACATAGACGTGTAGAATATATCAACCTAATAACCCTAGCGAAGCCGGGTACTTTCGCTAGTATATAATAAACTGACTACTAAGTGGTACGTAACTCTTCAGGTTAATTTTAAATCCGCAACAATAGATTTCTGCCTTTGTTTTTTGTTTTAGAAAGAATGAATTTTGTAACTGATTCGTTAATAAAAAATAAAAAAGTTTGATAACTTTTAACTATTCGAGCCATTCTGGCAACATGTCCGGTCAGGATGCAAAACATTTAGTAAAATTCATCGTATGAAGTTTAAACTATTATAAAGAAATAGTTTTATTATAATTATTTTTTTTCCAAATGTCATCGAAAGTTTGCTTGGTTTCTAATGTTCAACTTTTACTTAAGTCCCCCTGGTGGGAGAGCGGTAAGTCTTCGGATGTATAATGCTAAAATCAAAGATTCGATTCCACTCGCTGGACACAGCACATAGCCCGACATGGCTTTTCTATAAGAAAAAACATACACACACTTTTACTTCAAAACTCTTTATTTCATTCTCAAAGTTCTAGTTCTTTCAGTCAATTGCATTAATTTTCAAATTACTGTAAGTGAAATAGTTTAGAAACAAAAGATTTATTTAGAAAATATTATGTGCCCAAGAACACGTAGTCAAAAGTAATATGAAATATATTAAGTTATCATTTCCTTTTAGAAAATATTATGTGCCCAAGAACACGTAGTCAAAAGTAATATGAAATATATTAAATTATCATTTCCGTTTAGAAAATATTATGTGCACAAGAACACGTAGTCAAAAGTAATATAAATGTATTAAATTCTCATTTCCGTTTAGAAAATATTATGTGATCAAGATCACGTCGTCAAAAGTAATATTCAATGTATTAAATTCTCATTGCTATTTAGATAATAGCATGTATTCAATAACACATCATCAAAATTAATTCAGAATGTATTAACTTCTCATCCCACGACAAGCTCATGACTACAATTTTGATCCCTTTCAGCTCTCACCTTTCCACCCACGGAAACTTTACATGAGTATAGGTAAGTAAATTTGGTTATAGTTAACTTTTTTAGTATTCATTTTGATTAAAATACTATAAACATGGGTGTATAGATAAAGGAAAAACAAAATAAACATGTCATAAATCATTCTGACAGTCTTTTTTGCATCTATGGTTGGTGCCTTGAAAGAGAAACGTTTGTGCAGAAGTCATAAATATATTTTAGTAAGTTTCCTACTACACATCTATTAAAATTACTTCTGACACATTAATTCAAGAAAATATTGTGTACGTAAAAGTGGCCTGTGGCATATAGATTTTAACGTACACGCGAATGTGTTTATTGTTATTGTCAACAAAACGATGTTCTACCACTGTTCACTTGTCACTGTGGATAGTCTGAAAGAACTGTCTTTTCTCTTCTTCATATGTTTTTCTACTGCCAGTTCCTGAACAAGGCACGAGACACAGTACTATTCGCCAAATAACATGCCAATCATTCAGAGCAGAGAAAGAGAACAGAATAGCTCTCTGTGTTTTCCTGGCGGAAGATTTTTTATTTTGCCCATTACTCTCGACAGTTTTCATTGTGTGACTAACTGGAGAGCTACATTTACGCACACACACACACACACACACACATCACATACACAACCTTATGTGGTGAGAGAGGATTTCTCGGAAAAGTTGCTGTAAACCATATCCTGAGTTTTCTTTTGGATAAGTAATGAATATATATTACTATAATATTAAGTTTTTTTTTTTTGCTAATAATAATAGCACTTCCCAGAAACTCCTCTTTAAGCACGCACTGCATTTCCTAACACACTGTTAGAAATGTGTTAGTTCTGGAAACGTTTGAAAATGTTGAGTCTAAAATATCAATGTTATGTGTCCGTCAGCTAGGGCTAGTGTTTCTTTAAACATGTCTTAAATGCAAATAATATAATTCGTTTACAAATGAAACAGATGATCTTGTTTTTTATCCATATTATATATATCTATATATTTAGGACA
>NW_013667560.1:167117-172522 GCF_000517525.1 Limulus polyphemus
GTGCTGATTGACCAAGAAATGTGGAAACGTATAAGGAACAGATACACACACATATTAGCGTTTATTTATATAGAAGATGGGGGCTCCACCCCACCCCTTCTTGACTTTCCTCATGTCATCCTATATCAATGTGTCATGTTGTGCTGATTGACCAAGAAATGTGGAAACGTATAAGGAACAGATACACACACATATTAGCGTTTATTTATATAGAAGATGGGGGCTCCACCCCACCCCTTCTTGACTTTCCTCATGTCATCCTATATCACTGTGTCAAGTTGGTGCTGATTGACCAAGAAATGTGGAAACGTATAAGGAACAGATACACACACATATTAGCGTTTATTTATATAGAAGATGGGGGATCCACCCCACCCCTTCTTGACTTTCCTCATGTCATCTTATATCACTGTGTCAAGTTTGGTGCTGATTGACCAAGAAATGGGGGAAACGTGTAAGGAACAGATGGCTGAAAGGTGCGAACAAACAGACACAGACTTAGTTTTATATGTTAGATATGATACATGTCTTAGTTGTTTTATGTTAATAATAGAAATATACAACTATTTGAAAAATTCAGAAAACAGCTAAAATGGGAGAGAAAAAATGCATCATTTAAAAACAACTTTTCCCCACTGTTAACGTGGCATCATCAGGTACTTAGCACAACTAAATACGTCAATTAAATACGCCCATTGGTAACGTCATAAATATAACTTTGAGCTAGTATAAGCATAAAACTACTCCTTGTGTTTTATACATTATAGGTTTGTATTCTTTTATTAAAACTAATCATGTGTTATTTATGTGCGTAAAGAATTTAGTTTTTCAGTATATGTATAGACAACAAGAAAACAGAATATGTATTTTAAGCTTCCACACTGGGATAAGTATCATTTTCTTTACTAAAACTGAGATAAGTATCATTTTCTTTACTACAAGACATGGATAGATAGCCTAAACTTACGTTCCATTTCTTTCTATGTTTGCTCCATCATCCGGTTGCTGGCAAATTGAAAACTGATAAGGCTCCGCTAATGTGTTCTCTATTGACAGCTAAAGCCCATGTTCCCACTCATTAATAACGGTGGTCATGAGGATCAGATTCCCGCCACGAACGCTTTAGTCCCAAGAATTACTCATCATATCAGTGAAAATCTGTAGCAACAGGGGTGATTCACAACAGGACTGTGGAATCTGAGTTGAGAGCCTACACAACACTAGGCTAAGTGGGTGTCTCTACGCCAACTACAGATCGATAGGTAAAGAGAGACAGATAAGAATAAATATATTTGTTTTTGATAAAATAAATAGTAATCACTGATGATTTCTGAAATAAGACAGTAAATCCCTAATAGTTGTAGGATTGACAAGACAGTAAATCCTAAACACCTGTGGGATTGACAAAATAGTAAATCCCTAACAGCTGTACGATTGACAAGATAGTAAATCCCTAACAGTTGTAGGATTGACAAGATAGTAAATCCGTAACAGTCGTATGATTGACAAGCCAGTAAATCTCTAACAGTTGTAGGATTGACAAGACAGTAAATCCTAAACACCTGTGGGATTGACAAGATAGTAAATCTTTAATAGTCGTATGATTGACAAGATAGTAAATCTCTAACAGTTGTATGATTGACAAGATAGTAAATCTTTAACAGTTGTATGATTGACAAGATAGTAAATCTTTAACAGTTGTATTATTGACAAGATAGTAAATCTTTAACAGTTGTATGATTGACAAGATAGTAAATCTTTAACAGTTGTATGATTGACAAGCCAGTAAATCCCTAACAGTTGTATTATTGACAATCCAGTAAATCCATAACAGTTATATGATTGACAAGATAGTAAATCCTTAACAGTTGTAGGATTGACAAGCCAGTAAATCTCTAACAGTTGTATGATTGACAAGCCATTAAATCTCTAACAGTTGTATGACTGACAAGCCAGTAAATCCCTAACAGTTGTATGATTGACAAGATAGTAAATCTCTAACAGTTGTAGGATTGACAAGCCAGTAAATCTCTAACAGTTGTAGGATTGACAAAACAGTAACTGTCTAACAGTTGTAGGATTGACAAGCCAGTAAATCCCTAACAGTTGTATGATTGACAAGATACTAAATCCCTAACTGCTGTAGGATTGACAAGTCAGTAAGTTCCCAACATTCGTAGTAGTAAATCCCTAATAGCTGTATGATGGATAAAAAAATAAATATGTAAGAGTTGTAGTAGTGATAAGCCAGTAAATCCCTAACAGCTGCAGCATTGATAAGGCGGTAAATCCCTAACAGTTGTAGGATGTACAAGCTACTATATTCCTAACAGGTAGAAAGTATTTAAAATTGTTTAAAGGTTTGAGATATGTGGTTGTTTGTTTGTACATCATTATTACAACAAGAAATGTTGGAAATGAAAATAGAGATGATTCTTCAAGTGCCATTAAATTACCGTTCTGTGTTAAAGGACATTACGTATAGAACTGTTCCAAATTGTAAATGAGTATTTTTTCGTTTCACTTTCTTTTATCATTTTGTAAATTGCAAGATTAATTTTAAGTATTTTAATTTCGGATCAAGAAAAACAGAGCTTAATAAAGAAAGAATTATTATATGTTGTTAAGTTTGAATGGTGTTTAAGTACAGAATGTTTGTTTGTTTGTAATTAAGCACAAAGCTACACAACGGGCTATTTCTGTTCCGCCAACCATGGGTATCGAAACCCGGTTTCTAGCGTTGTAAGTCCGCGGACATACCGCTATGCCACTGGGAGGGGAGGGCGCAGGAGAGTGATATGGTTTTCCGATGATGGAGTAGTATAGTAACTATATGTTCTTTATTATAGAGAGACTTACTATTATAAGATTCTGAGCCCAATAATAATTGCATTTTTTGCAATTGAGTAATCCAGAGTAGCTCATCTTCACTGAGGTAATCTTAACACATCGTAACATATTAGCATCACGTTGATATTGGCGTTGACACGTACCTCTTAGAAAACCGATGACGTAGTACCTAGAGAAAATACGAAATCTGCATTTTAACCAGAAGTTTCTGAGACGTAATCTCTAGAGTTAAGCTGCAAATAAACTACGATTAAAGAAAGAGTTTGTGACTTCCATTTTATTCATCTTTCCAATCCATTTGCCTCACAGACTATTAATAGAGGGTGCTGTACCTGAGTCAGGTATTGCACAAAGTGTGTCCTTCCTCTTATTTTTTACCATTAACACTAATAAATACCCCATTTCTCAGAAAGATAATCGTGCTGGCTCTAAGTTGAAATTAGGGACCGCGCTGTCATTTCATGATTTCTATAGCAAACATTATTTTGGTAGAAAACAAATTAACTGCAATTTATTTTTACATTCTTCTTAATTTGTCCTTTAGAACTCTAAACCAGAGGTATAGTATACTTTATATGTAAATAGATATTCATATAATCTGTTGTATCTCATTGTCCAGCCTAACTAATGAGTTCTGGTATTGAACGAAAAGCTTATTGGGCAGTGATTTATGGGAGACAAAAGATACATCTGAAATGCTATTTTTACCCTCTCCTCTCTGATTTCAAGCTGCATTGAACAAATTAAGAGAATTATTAAAAAAAAACATCTTCAGTAAGCTTGTTTTTATAACAATTTTTAGGCCTAGTAGTTTCCAAAGTATTTCGCCGGCTTTTCACGTTTAAAACGTGACTCTTGTTATATCGGTATATTAAAAGCAGTGGCTCCGGAAAGACTACAAAAATGTAGGGCCAGCCGAACGAAAAATTGTGAAAAATGAGTCAAATACGATAACTGCTACCCTAGTAATCGTCTGAACTAATTTTCAGATCTCGATCTCATGATCACATACTGTCTGAGTCGAAAGAAAATGTGCGACATCATGACATTAACTTTTGCAAAATTATGTGTGATGTATTCCTGCTAATTTTCTCTAGAATAAAATTATATCAGAAATATTGAAATTATAAATTTTCTGTTGATATAATTTTATTAACGTATGTTTTGGTTTGTTTGTTTGCAATGGGCTATCTGTGCTCTGCCCACCACGGGTATCGAAACCCAGTTTCTAGCGTTGTAAGTCCGCAGACATACCGCTGTGCCACTGGGGGGCCGTATTTTTGGATGAAACATTTAAAAAAAGCCAAAACTCTGTCCCATAATTGTCGAATTTTAGCCTCCTGTTGCAATTTTTATTCACATTGTGAAAATAAATAAATTTCCCTCCCACGCAGGGACACTTTGTGAATGGACTAAACAAAGACGGAAAAACAGAGAGTTGCTACAATTTTCAAGCATACATTTTTAAAAGTTTCGTTAAAAAATTCTCCCTTTTGCTGTTAAAAATGGGGGCCAGGCCCTCTTTTTAAAAGCTGGGCAGTTGCTTGTTTCTGGCCGTATGTTTAAAAGAACTCATAGGTAATTAGTTCTATAGCTTGTTCGTTTGAAGTTAAGCACAAAGGCTATCTGTGCTCTGCCCACCACAGGTATCGAAACCGAAATTCTAGCGTCGTAAGTTCGCAGACATACCGCTGTGTCACGGAGGGGATGTCTATTTCATTCTCTGTCATCTATTTAAATGATAGATTGTTTTGCACAAATTTTAGTAAATACACGAAGGAAGCCGATGCTACATATTTTTGTTGTTGTTTTTTTTTACATTTCTCGCAAAGCTACTCGAAGGCTATTTGCACTAGCCGTCCATAATTTGGAAGTGATGGACAAGAGAGAAAACAGTTAATCAACACCACTCATCACCAAATTTTGAATTAATCTTTATCAAGAATAGTGTGATAGATCGCCACATTATAATACTTCCAATGACGGGATTCGAACCCGTGATCATCAGATTGTGAGTCGAGTGCCCTAACCACCAGAATATACAGACCTTGTTTGAGTTGTGTTATTAATAATGAAAGGTTTTTGAAGTTGCAATATGTACCTGAGAGAGGCAGCGTATTTTTTATGTTTTATTTGCATTATTATTATTATAATGAAGTTTTATTGTAGCTACCCTAAATACACGAGGAAACCTGCATCCACATTTCTTGTTATTAATAATAAAGGTTTTTGAAAATGTGGAATGTACAGGAGGGGAACTGTAGACACATTGTTATGTTTTATTTGTATTATTAATAATGAAGGTTACTTAAGGAAGCTGTGGCCACGTTGTTTCGTTTTATTTGTATTATTAATAATGAAGGTTACTTAAGGAAGCTGTGGCCACGTTGTTTCGTTTTATTTGTATTATTAATAATGACGGTTACTTAAGGAAGCTGTGGCCACGTTGTTTCGTTTTATTTGTATTATTGATAATGAAGGTTACTTAAGGAAGCTGTGGCTAGATTGTTTTGTTTTATTTGTATTATTGATAATGAAGGTTACTTAAGGAAGCT
>NW_013667560.1:172617-184261 GCF_000517525.1 Limulus polyphemus
TTTATATTATTAATAATAAGGTTAGTTAAGGAAGCTGTGGCCACGTTGTTTTGTTTTATTTATATTATTAATAATGAAGGTTAGTTAAGGAAGCTGTGGCCACGTTGTTTTGTTTTATTTGTATTATTAATAATGAAGGTTACTTAAGGAAGCTGTGGCCACGTTGTTTTGTTTTATCTGTATTATTAATAACACAAGCTTGATTGGCAATAACATTATGAAGCATTCCTACTGGTGGAGTTAGAATTCAACTGAATTTTTTTTTAATAACAAAAAGTTATATATATTTTTTCCTCCTACGAAATATCTTACTTTATGATATAATTACTTTATTTCCATACAGGGCACGTGCTCTAAACTGCTTGAAAGTTCGTGACTTTTACGCATTTTTGACTCTTAAGTTATAACAAGAGGGAAAAACGCTTTCGGTAGTTAAAAGTGTGCTAATATTAACAGAAACTATATTCTATTTATATTCTATATAATCTATTTGTTGTAAAACAACAATTTTAAAATGGGTTAATTTAGCAAGAATTATTTAGGTCTCTTTAAGATTCTTAGTTGTGATTTTAATCTTAACATGAAACCACACATGAAAAACTGTTGTTTGTTACTTATGTGATGTCAGATCACAGGGGAGGAGGGTGTTTTTAGAAGACATTTTATGCCCCTAGACTCCGTTCCCCACCCTTAGGATAAGAAGGATGTTAGAAACCAGCCGGGTAACAGTGGGGTTTGTCTCCTATCTTAGTGCAGTAAGACAGGAGCAGAGGTTAATTGTGAATGGCGGAGTACACGGTAGTCATGATGCTAGGAAAACGCCTTGGATGTCATCATTCATCACTCAGTCAATCCAGCAGTAATTTAAATATTCATTTTCACATTCACTAGATCGTATCTAGCGGCAGCAATGCAATCTGAAAACATAGTTCAGTTTTAATACTGTTTGCTTTTCAGAAATTAATGACCGTAAGAGACGAATGCTAGTATTAATTATATTTGAGCTTGGTGCAGAAACCAAAGAAGTAAACTATCCACCTTTCTGTCTGTCAGCTACTCTATTTGTAGATTTGTAAATAAGAATCTTCATGTAAATAATAACCTAAACACTGTATACAAGAAATATAGTTATAGTTCTGAACCTAAATCGTTGTGCTATAGTTCTAGAAATTTTTGAGAGGTAAAACTAAGAACTAAAACAGGAGTAAATAACTTGTGTAACATCAGGCGGCTGTTCAAGGCGTTGAAGCACTAAGAAATGTTGCCTCAACGTTCGAAGCAAAAACTGTTTTTTCTATCGAAAGCGGTAAAGAACTGAGAGAAAGGATGGATAGATCTTTTATTAGCTGAAACCTTTTATGGCTATTAAGTCTACGAAGCGTTGCTGATGTGAACAAAGAACGTAAATATTCTGTTCCTTGGTGCATAGGGCTTCCGTCAATGACAGAGTGCTCGTCCATTTAACACATTTAGATAAAAGTATTATTGCAATCTGAACTTGTCAGTCTCTCGTACCTGTATAGCTGTCGCCTAGCCACGGCTGAGTGTTCTATAGTGAGCTAAATACCACTTTTCATACTGCTTGATGCACCGAATACACCGGATGAATCGCGAGGCTTATTAGAATTATAGGCTTTCGCGTAATGCCCACTCGATAACTCTTCTACGGCTTCTTTTATTCAAATCTTTCGGGATCTTTTTGATTTGCCATAAGACATTTATACAGAAGCGGAAGCCGACTCCTTGCAATTACTCAAAGTGCAAGTTAAACAAAGAGAAGCGTGTAGAGTCTGAGGTTTAATGCTGTTTGCACAATACTGTACTGAATGTGTTTCGACGTGTACAAAAGTGCGCAAGAACTAGATTCACTAAATTATATTTTCGTACGTGCACAAAATATTGAAGCAAAAAATTAAACAAAAACTAGCCATTTAGGAAAACGTCCATTTAAACTTTCGTTTTAGTTGTTATTTATAAAATTATTTTTTTAATATTTTGTTTCCCTTTCTTAACGTTTGTTGTTTAATTGTTAAAGTTAATGAAATCGAGTTTTATTTTTGAGAAGCCAACAATGTTTTCTTAAAATAGCAATTCATTTAAGGTTGTAAAAATAATAGAAAACTCACTTTATGGTTGCACGCGCAAGGACTGTTTCTCAATTTTCGTCTTTTTTTTAAGTTTTGATTCCCTTCCTTAATGGTTTTTTCCATTATGTATATTTTAGATGGATATTTGAACAATGAGTTGTACATTCCCTTGTTTAATGGAAGAGTTGATACAAAGGTGTAGCAAGATAAAACAGGGTCTTTAAAATCTGGTAACCTTGTGTCAAAGTTCCATTTATATTATCGGTTTAAGATTCACAAGCCAACTGTATAAGTTAGTAGTGTTGGCTCTTATATTAGTTTCACCAGTGGTGAAATGTATTGAATGTTAAAGTTGGTGAGAAGTTTACCAGGCGGCCATTTATTAGAATAGAAAACAATTTGATATGCATGTACCAGTCTTTGCCTGTGCCGGTCAATAATGTTTTATTGTCAAAATACCACTAGCCAAGTAAATAGCATTCGGGTAAAGAAATGGTCTGAAGTTTACCACATCAGTAACCTACCAACTCTAACTTTATCAGATATAAGGAGTCTAACTGTATAAGTTATATGTTCAAAAATAATCCTAGTGAGTCTACCTTTATTAGTTGTTGTTCAAAAATAATCCTAGTGAGTCTACCTTTATTAGTTGTTGTTCAAAGATATTCCTAGCGAGTCTACTTTTATCAGTTGTTGTTCAAATATATTCCTAACGAGTCTACCTTTATCAGTTGTTGTTCAAACATATTCCTAGCGACTCTACATTTATCAGTTGTTGTTCAAAATAATACTAGCGAGTATACCTTTATCAGTTATTGTTCAAAAATAATCCTAGTGGATCTACCTTTATCAGTTGTTGTTAAAAATAATGATAGCGAGTCTACCTTTATCAGTTGTTGTTAAAAAAATATTTCCAGCGACTCTACCTTTATCAGTTGTTGTTCAAAATTATTCCTAGCGAGTCTACCTTTATCAGTAGTTGTTCAAAAATATACCTAACGAGTCTAGGTTTATCAGTTGTTGTTCAATTAATACTAGCGAGTCTACCTTTATAAGTTGTTATTTAAAAATATTTTTAGAGACTCTACTTTTATCAGTTGTTGTTCAAAAATATTCCTAAAGAGTCTACCTTTAACAGTAGTTGTTCAAAAATATTTCTGGCGAATCTAAATTTATCAGTTGTATGTTCAAAATTATTCCTAGCGATTGTTTGTTTGTTTTTCGAATTTCGCGCAAAGCTACACGAGGGCTATCTGCGCTAGCCGTCCCTAATTTAGCAGTGTAAGACTAGAGGGAAGG
This sequence comes from Limulus polyphemus, assembly GCF_000517525.1. NCBI lineage: Eukaryota > Metazoa > Arthropoda > Merostomata > Xiphosura > Limulidae > Limulus > Limulus polyphemus. Next base: position 176,004 of record NW_013667560.1, read on the forward strand.
CAGCTAGTCATCACCACCCACCGCCAACTCTTGGGCTACTCTTTTACCAAGGAATAGTGGGATTGATCGCACATTATAACGCCCCCATGGCTGAAAGGACGAGCATGTTTGGTGGGACGGAGATTCGAACCCGCGACCCTCAGATTGCGAGTCGGGCCATTCCTAGCGAATCTACCTTTATCAGTTGTTGTAAAAAATATTCTTAGCGAGTCTACCTTTATCAGTTGTTGTTCAAAAATATTCCTAGCGAGTCTACCTTAATCAGTTGTTGTTCAAAAATATTCTTGGCGAGTCTACCTTTATCACTTGAATATTGATGCATACATTTTGTGACCTATCTTTGATATTTTTATATTAATATATAATTTCTTGTGGCCTATATACAATACAATACTTAGAGACCCTGTATGTCGATCAGTGAATGCTTTTTAGTGACTCCACATTTACCAATTATATATCAATCATGACTTCCTTGTGACTCCATATTTAGCAATTATATATTAATCATGACTTCCTAGTGACTCCATACTTACCAATTATATATTAATCATCACTTCCTAGTGACTCCACATTTACCAATTATATATCAATCATGACTTCCTTGTGACTCTATATTTAGCAATTATATATTAATCATTACTTCCTAGTGACTCCATATTTAGCAATTATATATTAATCATCACTTCTTAGTGACTCCATATTTAGCAATTATATATTAATCATCACTTCCTAGTGACTCCACATTTACCAATTATATATCAATCATGACTTCCTTGTGACTCCATATTTAGCAATTATATATTAATCATCACTTCCTAGTGACTCCATACTTACCAATTATATATTAATCATCACTTCCTAGTGACTCCACATTTACCAATTATATATCAATCATGACTTCCTTGTGACTCCATATTTAGCAATTATATATTAATCATTGCTTCCTAGTGACTCCATATTTACCAATTATATATTATACATCACTTCCTTGTGACTCCATATTTACCAATTATATATTAATCATTACTTCCTAGTGACTCCGTATTTACCAATTATATATTAATCATTACTTCCTAGTGACTCCATATTTACCAATTATATATTAATCATGACTTCCTAGTGACTCCATATTTGTGGTAAATATATATTAATCATGACTTCCTAGTGACTCCATATTTGTGGTAAATATATTTTAATCATGACTTTCTAATGACCTAACATTTACCAGCTAGATATCGGTCATTATTTCATAATGACCCTGCTTTTACCGGTTATATAGTAATAACGACTTCTTACTTGCCCCACAGTTACCAACCACATATATATCGACCATGACTTCCTACTGACCCCACAGTTATCACACAGTTATATATTGATCATGGTTTCTAGTGACCCCAAGTTTATCAGTAATATACTGATTATGACTTCAGGGTAACCCTACTTTTACCAATTAGTCTAGATTTCTACTGACCCCACATTTACCAGTTATACCCTAATCATGGAGTCCTAATGACTCCATATTTACCAGTTATATCCTAATCATGGAGTCCTAATGACTCCATATTTACCAGTTATATATTAATCACGACTTTCTAGTGACCCCCACATTTATCAGTTATATATATATATATATATATATTGATCACGACGTCGTAGTGAACCCATATTTACCAGTTATATATTAACCATATGTGTATTGATCACGACGTCGAAGGAACCCCCATATTTACCAGTTATATATATATATTGACCTTCATATTTATCAGTTATATATTGATCATGGCTTATTTTAAATGTTGCTGCTTAGGTGAAAAAATATGACACTTTTCTAGTCGGAAAAAAATTCTTTGAACTTCATAGATATATAAAAATAAACATCATATTTTCTTTCAGAGCTGTAATATTTTTGTTGTAAAGTGGCCAATTTGTATTCCGGCAACAATCAAGACTCTTAGTCTCCTAACTGTTTTAAAAACAAGTACATGCATGTCGAACTTTGCCATTAATATACCTTTATTCAATTCATTGATAATTTTTTCGGGAAATGCTTTTGGTGCCAATAATCAGTGAGACAATCGGTTTACTCTATCTCTCCCAAGAAACACCCACCCCATCCCGCACCCCGATGGCTCAGCGTTAAGCTTGAGGGTTTATAATGCTAAAATTTGGGGTTCGATCCTTGCGGTGGGTACGGCGCAGTTAGCTCACTGTGCAGTTTTGTCCGTAAAATGAAAAACTGTCCAGAAGAAAATAAAGATGATTAGAAGTAATATTGTGGTATAACTGTTAAACTGAATCTTCAGGACAAGGTCAGTTGTTGTACTGGCTTCATATTTGAAATCCTAAGTGCGAGTATTACATGATTTTTAAGAATTTGACGTGGAAATTTTCTTTAATGCGATTAATTGGTTTGGTTCATTTTGAATTTCGCGCTAAGCTACTCGAGAGCTATCTGTGCTAGCTAGCTGTCCACAGTTTAGCAGTGATGGACTAGATAGAAGGAAGGCAGCTAGTTAACACCATCTACCGCCAACTTTTGTGATAGTTGGATTGACCGTCACAATTATAACGCCCCCACCAGTGAAAGGGCTTTCATGTTCGTTGACGTGGATTCGAACCCGCAGATTGCGATGTCGAGCGCTCTAATCACCAGGTCATGCCATGCCCAATACGGTTGAACTGAAACTTGTTATGTAAAAGCAGAATTAAGGGATTTCTCTGAGTATAAAAGGTTTATTATTTAAATATTAGAAAATATGTCTTATGAGTTTTGAGTTACGTTGAAGTTCAAAAGAGACAGAAGGTAAGAAGAGGGCGAGGAGAAACAGATTAGCATTTTTTTTCTTAATTATCAAGATAGCAACTGAATATCTTTCTTTTGCCTAGAAGTGATGAAAATTTATTAAGGTGATTAATTTTCTAAAACCACCATTGACAACAGAGAAGCCGCGCTCATGAAGCTCGTGACCCTAGAGAACCCTTGTAGGGTTTTACTTTTCTTTTGTTTTTCCAGTCAGGTACACAGAGAGATGTTTTTGTTTTGTTTTTTTTTTGCGTGAGGTTCCGCAACGCGCTCGTGTTGAACTTGAACACACGCTTATTATCTTAACATTTCTATCTTCTTGTGAACACTAGACCTGTGCAATCACGTGCGTTGAACATCGTGTTCCGAAAGACCAGTGACTATTTACTGCAGACCATATCTTCACGATCTGTGCTTCTCCGTGGCTTATCTCGGTCTCAACGGTAGCTAAGGTGTCACGTGACAACAAGCTTTCGTCTAATTCGATTTGAAAGCGCAAATGTTTTTTCGCCGGAGGTCGCAGTTCAGACACTGTTTCAGAGCTTGAAACCGAAACTTTCGTGCCTTAAGGCTATATGTTATCAAAAGCATTGACAGGTAAGTAATTTGGCTCACCCAAGCCTTATTGTCATCAGATTTTACAACAAAAATGCTATCTGACGGTACGTGCATTTTGCAAGAAGGACAGTAAAATAGAAAGAAAAACATATATATATACAATCAAGAAAAAGCAAATCGAGGCATTTGTTCATCGTCCTAGAGGGGGTGTGTGCGTTTTTGATATTAACTTCTTTTTCCTCGAATATCTGAAATTACTGAACTTTCAAGAGCACCTGGTGATAATAAAAACCCTTTATGTTTTGTACCTTAAAGCTCTGGGCAAGAATTCTACTGGTAGTCTCGGTCTATATATGTATAAATGTGTGTGTGTAATCATCATTCAACAATTTATGTATTTGAAGAAACAGAACTTGAGTATTGGTTTATATGAAGTCTTTTTTTTATTTATCTGTATTACTGGTTTTTGCTTGCAGTAATAGTCATCTTTAAAAACATATAGTACACACAAAGGACAAAAATGAGATACTCGAAACTCATAAGTCAAGTAACTAACGTCTATTTAAATTGGATATTTTAGTACATATTGTATTTGGTTTATCTTTTGAAAAGTGGCCTCTTTCGGAAATACAAAACTTTTCTGTTGACGGCAAATAGATAAATTATCGTTATTAATAGCATGAGCTTCATAGAATAAATTATTTTCGATTTTATAATACTGCTAAAGAAAATGGTCTCATGTTATATACATCATGCCACAGTCCTTTGATAGAGTCTGGAGTAAAGCAGTTAGTCAACACAACCAATCGCAACTTTTGGATTACTCTGATTGAATAGCGGGATTTAACCATCACTCTTATAACGCATCGCAGCCCCAAAGAACAGAACGCGATTTGTTTTTGATGGTAACGGTTCGCGACTCAAGGAAACCCAGATCCACAAGTTTTTCTAGGACCTTACTGATCATGTGAAAGCATCGAACACGAAAATAGAGAGATTTGGTCACGATGCAGACTGAAGCGTCATATCAAAATATTTATAAGTCGAAAAAAAAGAAAGAAGAAAAGTTAACGTTAAACGTGATATGAATAACGGATATGCATCAGAATTTACTATCATCTAAAAAATAATTAATCACAATTTTAAGTTTCTTAGTAGCTTGCAAATACTCTAAGAATTTCAACAAATTAAAATCATTCATTTTTATTTTCGAAAAATTGAATTATATATGTGTAAATTAGTAAACGTGACCAACCAGAAGAGAAAGTCGAAAGGATGTGAAAATTCTTATTTTTTTTTTCTTGATTTTTATTTATGGATATCATTTCGGCTAAAAAAATGTCTGCGTTGACTATGATCAGATCGTATGCTTTTTATAACTTATATCAAACCTAGGCTAGAATGTAATAATTTGTATTGACCATTTTGTTTTTGAAGTTTTATAGCTGCCAAGACAAAATTTATTGACTACAGACTTGAATAAAAATCCTGTTTCTATATAGATGCCTTTCACTAAGTCCGAACAAGTCCTTTTCATTGCTAATTTTTCAGCAAATCTTTTGAAAAATGAATGAACTTTACTGATATTTATTTTTCACTTTATTTTCACTGTGTTTTGATATGCTTACGAGTAAGGGAAAAAATCCCATGACATTCTATTTAAAACAATCATCTGACGAAGATAAATATTCTGAAAAGTATCAATCACAAACATTCTTCGAGTAGTAACAGTTGCTACAAAACATCCTTTGTACAATGAAAATACCGAACTTTTACTAAATGAAAACAGTGTTTGAATGTAATATGTGAATAAAAACATTGAAATACAGCTATCCCAAAACAAAAACAATGATGACCCAGAACCAGGCACTCAGTTCTGTTTGTGTACCACGTGGTAAAAGTTGTTGTTATTGGTCTTGACTGGTACAGGTTGATCTTTATCTAGCTTTATCATATTTGAAATTCGAATTTAGTCCTGAGAATATGTTTTAGGTTTAACAATTTGAAAGCTCCCTAGTTTTTTTTGTCAAATAAAAAGATATAAAAATAGCATTATACTCTCTTCGACATCATCGCTTTAGTCACTGGAAGAAGAAAGGAATGGGACAAGCTTCATTCATTTGAAAGGTGACCTCGTGGTCCAGCACCCTTTTCTATAAGCATTCAGGATTGCCTGGGGTTCTTTAATAGACACAATAGGCTTAGGAAGATCTCGAGACGATTTTTTCTACTGTCGGTATTGTATCAACATACTCAGTTTTATAAGCCAGCCTCTGCTTGAGTTTTCAAAAGAACAAAGAACGGAGTCGAATTTCGAAATCTCTCCTCCTGTGAGGGACAGACAGCAAGTAGCTTGGGAGGCTAGGTCAAAGGTTGCCAGGACAATGCCATTCACGCTGTCACCATGACAACATATTCGTTCCATAGTGTGAATAGACTGTCGAGGAGGAGAAGTCCACTATTGTCCACAAGACTTCCTGTCTTTTATTTAAATAATCTGGACTGAAATATGTGCATTGGGAGGGAGGAGGGAAACAACAACTTTAGAGAATATGATGATAGTGTCCCAAACAGAGGAAAATAACTATTTTTTTTCCATGTCGATTTCAGAATATCATTTTTCAGAATCTAAAACATTTAACCTAAAAACTGTTAGTAACAAAGTTTGTTTGTCATCACCATAGAAAACAGAAATGGTACGGAGTCGTAGATATATGAATGCTAATAGTTAGAAATAAAGTGTATGATAAATCAAGAAAGTTATCTAAAGGAAAAACAAGTAATAAGGGCAAACTTTCGTAAAATACACCAAAATCTTAACAAAGAAATACTCTAACAATTCCACGTACCTAATTGGGGGGGGGGGATGCTTAAAATCTACTTTCAATATTAATTTTGGCCAGTTGTTTAATTTCCCATCTTTCACAATTCCTAATATTAACTTAATCTTTTTCAAAACTAATTTCTTTTCTTATATATGTATATATATACTAGCGAAAATACCCGGCTTTTCTCTGGTTAGTAGGTTGGTAGTGTGTGTGTATTCTGAACCCATTTTAGCATAAAAGTATAATCTATATACTTTTGTTCCAAACCAACATGACATAAAAGACCTTTTGGAATGCATTGTTACCAAAACGCACTGGCTTTCCTATATATTAGAAGTTGTTATATATGGAACCACTTCATTCCTATGTGGTTTTCCTCTAGCTTGCCTCATTAAAAAGATGTGCATGCTCGCACGCATGTGGGTAAGATAAATAATCCCCAGGTGCACACCCTCAGGGTTCACTTAGTATGGGTGCAAAATTTCAGGTTTCTAGCTTCTTTCTCTCTTGGAGCTATGGCGGTCACACACATACAGACACGCACGCGCATGTCTGTCTTTGATTTATATTTGTAATATAAAGAACCACTTCACTCCTATGTGGTTTTTCGCTAGCTTGCCTCATTAAAAAGAATTTACAGACGTTTGACTGTCTCGGCTGCACATTTCTGCTTGATTTCGCAAAATTTATTTATTTCAGTTAGCTATCAAATATGAGGTTAGGGTACACTTTGGGGTAGAGGTGGGAGAGGGTACTTGCTCCGTCATTTTTGACAGGCTATACGCTAGTCCCATAATAGTTAAAACTACCCTATAATATACCATAATAGTTAAGACAATCTATAACATCTTATAACAGGTAAAAACTACTGTATAACAACCCGTAATAGTTACAACACTATAACATTCCACAATAGTTTTGTTGCTAAGCGACGATTTATATTGTTGATTATTACCAAAAAAGGAGCGTGAAAGCGCTCTTGACAGTATAACAACCCATAATAGTTTAAAAAACACTATAATATCCCATAATAGTTTAAAAGCGCTATAACATCCCATAACAGTTCAAAAAACACTCAATAACATTCCATAATATTTAAACAACTACTCTATAACAGCCCATAGGAGCTAAAAAAACACTACAACATAATTGTTAGAAAACACTCAATAACATCTCATAACAGTTAAAATATTCTATAACATCCCATAATAGTTAAACACTTTATAACGTCCTATAATAGTTAAAAACCAATCTTTAGCATCCCATAATAGTTTAAAAATCCACTCTAACATCCCATAAGTAACAGACAAGTAAAAATACCCATGTGCATTCCCTCAGGGTCCGCTTAATACGGGTGCAAAATTTCAGGTTTATAGGTTCTTTGCTCTTGGAGCTATTGCGGTCACATTTCTTTTCTATGTGGTTTTTCGCATAAAAAGGTGTACACGCATATAGATAAGTAATGATATCCAGGTGCATACCCTCAGAGTCCACGTAGTATGGATGCAGAATTTCAGATTTCTAGGTTCTTTCTTCTTGGAGTTATGGAGGTTATACACACAGACCCACAGACACGCCCTTTTATTATTAAAGATATATGTCCTTTTATGCCCAATTACAAATCAGTTCACTCTAGGTTTTGCAGATATTGAAACCCAACTTCTACTGTTATAAGTCACTGGACTTACCACTGAGTTATCAGGAGCACTTTTTTAAGTAATACATAGACTTAAAAACTCTATAAATATTAATAAACATGGCACTTTTCTTGGTTGTAGGAAATGCCTTGAACTTCGGAAATGTCGTAACTTCTTCCACACCTCTAGCGTTGTTTTTGTAATTAGGTTCATTTACCCCTACCCCCCCAAAAAAAGGTATAATGCATCAATCGTTGTCATGTTTTGGTAGCCAATAAGAATACCCCTCCCTCCCCAGAAGACTAGTTATGAACCATTTGTCTGTTGTTGAACGGAAAACTACACAATGCCCGGCATGGCCAGGTGGTTATGGAGCTCGACTCTCAATCTGCGGGTTCGAATCCCTGTCCCACCAAACATGCTCGACCTTTC
>NW_013667560.1:184462-199291 GCF_000517525.1 Limulus polyphemus
ATATATATATATATATATATATATATTATTTCATTTATCTGTTTTAGAGCTAAGTACTAATTATTCCCCCCCCCCCCCCTCCCAGTGGCTCAGCGATAAGTCTGACAGCTTATAACGCTTAAAACCGAGTTTCGATACCCGTGGCTCGCACAGCACAGAAAGCCCATTATGTAGCTTTATGCTTAATAACAAAAACAATTTCAGATGTTCCTTTAAAAGTCAAGGATGATTTGTGCTTAATGTAAATGCGATCTCTAAAATTTGAAATTATTATTTGGAGTGTTTGTCTGAAGGCTTACACTGCTAAAATAATATGAAAATTACTAAAATATATTAAAAATAATCATGAAATGAATAAATAAAAATTAGTTAGTAATTAATAATGAGACTAAGCCAATCTTATAGGTTACTAAAACGTGACAACAATTGACATTCGATCGCCACAACCTTACTGTGAGTACCTATATACTGACGATTAGAGGCGGTTCCAATTATACAACTTATTGATTCGTACGAGGTCCTAATTGATTTTGTTAGACATACTTGTTGTTTTTTAGGTTTAGCCGCTTTGAGTTAGAGGTTGTTTGTTTTTGAAATAATTGTAATATTGGCAAAATATCTGGTCGGGTAAATTATTGAAAAACAACAACAAAATACAGAAGGCCAAAGTGTATTTTTATGTACTGTAATTTTACAAAGTCATATTGTAAAGCAATATTTAAAACATGATGAACTAATATGATCTATATTTATAAGATCAGGTCAAAGTTTCGGCAATGCTCAGAAAGTTGATAATCTACTCGCATAATTTTTGATCTTAACATTTTATACTGATTACACTTCAAGTTATAACGTGTGATAGAACCAATGTCTTCTTTTGAGAATATATTGCCGATTTCCAGTCATTCAGAATGGAAATTTTAGAATAAACGACGCCGTCATTAACAATTTATGTTTGCGCGAATAAAAATACCAACTTTTCTAGAACTAACGAAACTAAGAGAATGATGTTTCATCAATTTTCCTATAAAAATTAGGATTTTAAAAGTCAAAGATGTAATTTTCTATAATATTTAATCTTGCAATTATTTTTAGTTCTATGTGTAAACATGTATGTCTTTAACTGTCGAAAAGAGCTACGTAAAAGCTGTGTTGGTGTTAGTGTTAACATGAAATATATCATTATGTCACAGCTGCTCCATTCACACAGAAAAGCTCGTGTTTAACTGTATTTCTTGTTGTAATACGACTTAGAAAAAAGGCTATTATACCTGCACGAAATGATTGTTATGAAGATTTGAATACAAAATATTAAATTAAGCCTGCAAGACTCTCTTATCTTACCGCAAAATTCCCAGCTACATTTTCTTAGTATACTACAGAGCCCAAAGATGTTGCCGCTATTATTGTTCTAGGCTTGGTCGGGAAGCTTTTGAGCGTACAAGATTGCATAATGCCTGTCAGTTGGACCTCAAACAATACATCTTTTAACGACCAAGCGTGGGTTGTGATTGAGTTTTGTTTTTGTTTTACCTTACCTTACACAGTTAAATATGAAGAACTCGGGAGTATTTTTCTTTCTTAACAGTTGCTACTTTCAACAGAAGTTGAATCGGTGACAAAACGAACCTTGAAAGTTGTGTCACGTTGTTTTTTTTTTTCGTTTTTACTTTTTATAAACGAAAAGACTCAAGTGATTCCTTTTGTATATTTGAGATTTAATAAACTTCCAAAGCTTACTTTTACTTAGGATGAGCAACTTTTTACTTGTAGTTCCGGCGCTAGTAACTTATAAATTGCGCAGCAAATCCATCGTTGGTTATATACTCTTTATGTAAAGTGAACAGTATATCTTTTGGAAAACATAAATCTTGAGAAAAAGGAGTAATGAAATTATTTTGTATACTTGGTACGCTATTCAGGAAGTTCAATTAACCCTACAGTGAATAGGAAGCGTTGTTACATATATCCTGCAGAAATGAGTCAAGAAAATGAGTAATCACTAATAGCTTTGACCCCCCAAACCCACCCACCCCCCTACAGGTTTTCTTTTCAGCTTTGGGTGCAGAAAGGGAAAAAGAACGACATGAATTATGAACATATACATTACTGACTACTGACGAGTTTTCTGTCAGACGATCCCTCGAGAGACAAATGTAACAAGGGAGAGACAAGGGTAAAGTAAAAACTTATATGCTTAACTAGATAACACTTAGAAAATGAATGAAATTTAATGTAAAACATACCCATTTAAATCGATTATTCTCACAATATGGGTGAATGTGACTGTAAAAACTACATACTTAACTCAAGTATGCTCACAATATGGGTGAATGTGACTGTAAAAACTACATACTTAACTCAAGTATGCTCACAATATGGGTGAATGTGACTGTAAAAACTACATACTTAACTCAAGTATGCTCACAATATGGGTGAATGTAACTGTAAAAACTACATACTTAACTCAAGTATGCTCACAATATGGGTGAATGTGAATTTAAAAACTACACACTTAACTCGATTATGCTCATAATATGGGTGAATGTGACTGTAAAAACTACATACTTAACTCAAGTATGCTCACAATATGGGTGAATGTGATTGTAAAACTATATACTTAACTCAAGTTTGCTCACAATATGGGTGAATGTGATTATAAAAACTACACACTTAACTCGATTATGCTCATAATATGGGTGAATGTGACTGTAAAACTACACATTAAATCTATTATGCCCACAATACGGGGAAACATTCCATGTAAAACAGAAACTACAAGAAGACGCGTCTACATTAGTGATAATAGATTATGTCTTTGTTGATGAAAAAGGTTTACATTAAAACATGTAAAAATGTTTCAAATTATCTATTTTTTAGAGTGAACAGTAGGCCATTTATTTCAATTAACACAAGAATAAATAATAGAACATTTTATATGATAGGAAACTAATTAGAGTTTTTAGAGCAAAATGTACATAGAAAATCATGTAAACTAATTTACATCTTCTGTACAGGAAGTCAGTAACCTATGTCACAAAAATACTTATTTTCAAAAATCTTTTTCTTTGTAAGCCACAAACCCTCAAAATGTAAAAGATAATCAATGTCTCCGGGCTGTACGCAGACTGTAGATCTGAGATTTCATTAAAAGATAATGTCACTTTCAGATGATCAGAGGCGTCTAAGTCCATAAATCATGATTTTCAGATAATATGACAACAAGAGATCACTATCCTTTCAGATGATCAGAGACATGTCACATCTAGACATTGTGATCCTTCCAGATTATCAGAGGCATCTAACATCAAAAGATTATTAATTCCGAGGATCCTACTGATCTGACATTAAAAGGCGGTGATCTTTTCAAATGACCAGAGCGAATGGACGTCAAAAGAGAGTGATGTTTTTAACTGACCAGAGGCATCTGATCGCGGTAAAAAAACAAAACAACAACAACAACAATAAAACGATAGATTACGAAAAAATATCAAACAAACTGAAAAGCTTAAGCTTGGTGTTGAGTAACTTTAATAAAACAAGTCAAATAGGGCAATTCTGTCCGAGTGTCAGAAACGTGCCGAGTCTGTTTTTCGATATCATACATTGAATTTTTTTCCTTTACAAGAATGGGGAGTTATGCTTAATGTAAAGGGTTTCTCAACTTATATCTATGAGATAATAACGTATTTCTTATATTTCTACATTGGAGACTATTTATGAACAAGTAACAACAGGAAAGTACTAGGTAATTCACACGTGAACGTTGTTTGAATAAAACTTATTCATTGCATGAAACATTGAGTAGATTGTTAATAATGATACATAGTTTTTTGCTTCTTATGGTAATCCTTTGATAAATCGTGGAGGATAGTTTACAGTTAGCGAGAAATGTTTTACTTAACTGTCTGTTCACTAATTGTGTTTATTCGCGATAAAAATATTCCCACAACTATTGATTTTACGATAATGTTGCTGCATTGTTTTGAAGTTTAATTATCAGCTGAAAACAAAATAAGTAAAAGTTTTCTTCAAATTTTATTTAAAAATAGTTAAACTTAGGTAGGTGGCGTAGGTGAACCTAAGCAATAATAACCCAAAACTGAACACCATTGACCTCTATAGAGTGTAAGTTTTAATTCGTCGAGATTTGATGACGTAGGAACATTATATATATACACCACTTCCGATATTAGTTGAATGTTCGTTAAATCTCCGAAAGAAAACCATTCGGCTCATCTTCACAACCATTATGAAGACCGTGATCCAACCAACTGGCGCCGTCGTAGGGAACAATGGAATTTTCTTAACCAGATGGTGCCTTCTGTATGTGAAAGAAGCCTCGAGACCATACACTCACAATGTATTCATGCACGCTTCTAGTCCACGCATTCACTCCCACAACTGATCAGTAGTTTAATCGTATTATTAGCCAGCAGAGACGAAGGAGCTTTTGAATCAACTATATAACACAATCCTATCAGCTGGTGCACACACTCGGGTATTGCAATATGCTCTGGTTAATGAACTGTTGTATATTGGTTTATACAGCAGATTTGAAAGACAACAAAGCGTATATATTTGATTTTACCAAGATATTCCATAAAGTGTCCAATCACATCAACTAACTTCACTTTTCTGGAAACTAAATGGTCTAATCGTTACTTTACCATATATTGTTTTCTGTTTAACTCGTCGGCGTTGCACATTTTTTTTTTTTTGGTTTAGAGCAAACACATTGAGCTATCTGTTGTGTCCACCGCGGGGAAACGAACCTCGGATTTTATCATTGTAAGTCCTTAAACGTATCGCTGTCAAAATACACTGTTAAACCTCCGCTAAAATGTATTTGTTTGAACGTCATCATAAGCAGAAAAATTAGATATCATGAAATACCAGAACTTAAAGCGAAATAAGAGCCATTTTAAACACATTGCGGAACTAATATCATAAAAAGTGCACACAACACAACGATAAACGTATAGTTATTTTACACAACACAACGATAAACGTACAGTTGTTTTTTAAAATGAAAAGTCACCCGTTTTCATTACAGCAATAAATCAGTGTAGCATTAATCTACCAGTGACATGACTAACCTCTATATGAAAAGATCAGAGTTATCTAACGTTATTAAACTAAGACACGCCATCACAAGAGTTTCGGGTTTTGTTACTAGTGATAAGATCTAAGTTATCTAACGTTATTAAACTAAGACACGCCATCACAAGAGTTTCGGGTTTTGTTACTAGTGATAAGATCTAAGTTATCTAACTTTATTAAACTACGACACGCCATCACAAGAGTTTCAGGTTTTGTTACAAGTGATAAGAGCTAAGTTATCTAACTTTATTAAACTACGACATGGTATTACAAGAGTTTCAGGTTTTGTTACTAGTGATAAGATCTAAGTTATCTAACGTTATTAAACTAAGACACGCCATCACAAGAGTTTCGGGTTTTGTTACTAGTGATAAGATCTAAGTTATTTAACTTTATTAAACTACGACACGCCATCACAAGAGTTTCAGGTTTTGTTACAAGTGATAAGAGCTAAGTTATCTAACGTTATTAAACTAAGACACGCCATCACAAGAGTTTCGGGTTTTGTTACTAGTGGTAAGATCTATGTTATCTAACTTTATTAAACTACGACATGGTATTACAAGAGTTTCAGGTTTTGTTACTAGCGATAAGATCTAAGTTATCTAACGTTATTAAACTAAGACACGCCATCACAAGAGTTTCGGGTTTTGTTACTAGTGATAAGATCTAAGTTATCTAACGTTATTAAACTAAGACACGCCATCACAAGAGTTTCAGGTTTTGTTACTAGTGATAAGATCTAAGCTACTTAGGGTAATGCATTGTTTCTTTTGTTACTTATAAACAGTGCTTAATTTCTATAGAATCTTTCAGGATCTGAGACCGGAAAGTTTTGTTTTTTTCCTATGTAAAGGCGGAAACGAAATAATTAACTTTAAGACTGCTTCGTTATTGATATTTGACTGAATAACTCAACTACTTTAAATCTCTCCAATCCATCCCAAATAAAAGATTCAATAACATTCTAAAACTCAAAACTTCCCAACACACCCCACCTGTTAACAAAGATCCTGTACCCTTTTCGTTTTTCTTCTAGAAATTAAGTCCTGCTTATGAATTTGTTTGTTCTATTTCAAAAGTGACTAACAAGTAACAATTACTCGTATAAAGCACTATAGACTAAGCTGCTAGTGGATATAAATTCATTGAATGAGAGATAGATAAATCGACATACAGTCAAAGAGATAGATGTCGTACTGTATGGGTTTATGTATAAGACGTAATTTTTTTTTCCTTGGAAGTAATATTTTACATATCGTTGGCTCTTAGAAAAAATATGGAAATTTATATCTTCTTATTCAAGAAACCCGAGCTTCTTTTCACTTATCGTTTCCATGGTTTTCTTTTCTTTGGCGAACTCCGAAGCTGGAAATGTGACGGAACGTTAGACGAAGAGCACTTAGTTTTTACCAACTCCACTCTATAGGCCGGAGTCACGTCGGATGTTGGCGGAATATTTCATTTATCAGCCAAAGTGGGGGAAAGAGAATCCCTCGGGGGCGGAGCTCGATGGGCGTGGTCTTCTTTTGTGAGACTTTCCTCTTTCAAGATGATTGATTAACGTCGACGCTCCATACTAGCACCGGAACCAGCTAACTTTTTCTCACGTTCTGTGTCCCGAAATTTTTCGGTTTGGCTTATACATTCTCGCACTTTGTAGCCAGCCATTTATTTATTATTATTATTAGTATTTTTTTGTTAAAGTTTTATATTCATTAAAACTATTTTGTTTTACCACTAAAATCACATTTATAGAAAAATATAAATTTCGTACATTAAGGTATTTTGGCTAAATGGTATCAGGAAAGTAATCTTTTAATCTGACTTCAAAGTCCTCAAAAAACGAACAGGTACACAATAGAAACTAAAAGAGTATTTTTTTTTCCACACGACAAGGACTTTTCTAGCTTTAATAAGGAAGGGATAGAAGCAAGCATATAACTGTGGTTATTTACTGTCGACCAACATATGTAACTTTGCGACCGCACTGTACCGATAGTACGTTTTGGTTTCAGCATGGGCAATGATGAAAAAAACTCGTTGGTCTCAGGTATTCAGGTGAAGAATTAATGGTATGTACTGTAGTAAGAAAGTAATATACCCGTGTTTGGTTACCTTCTTGATAAAATATCAAGTCAATTTTTATTATTGTAAAAAATCATAAAAGAAATATTGAATCCTTCAATATTTTATCTACTATGGTAATTCTAAGTGCGATTTTAGTTTTGTTTCTTGGAATCTGATATTTTCTACAGAGTTAGAGGATATTATTTTAGTTTGTTTGGGAGCGAGGGACGGGGACGCTAATTTGACAAGTGTAACCCTTAATTACTCTGTGGATTTTTTCTGCATAAAAAATAATTACACAATGTGTGTTTACTAACTTACGTTCACATTATTATCTTTATGTTACACAATCAGAGCAAGTCCTTATCGAATGTTTGTTTTTGTTGTGTGTGTGTGTGTGTGTTTTGTTGTTTTTTTAGCCGCAGCATAGCTCTGAACTTTTCAAGTACAAACTTTCAGCTTCTCACCATCTGTTGACCGATTTGAGATCTAGTTTCAGTTTTGGACTTAGGAGATTAAACTCTTTCGATTGATGTATGTTACCATGCTCAAGGTCTCATAAATTAATTTACTTTAATCCTGTCTAAAATAATTTCAATTTGAGGGTAGGCCGGTAGAGATCCTGATGAGTAATAAAATCGAATCGGGTATACGCGTACCCTACTCGTGGTATTTCTGGCGCACAAAAGTATAGCTAATAAAAAGGGGAAAAAAGTCTTTTAAATTAATTTACTCTAATCTTGCCTAAAATAATTTCAAGTGCCGCGGCTATTGAGGATTCCCTATTGTTTTTTGCACTATCCACGAATTATGATGGTCATCGTCTCCTTGGTAGAGGACACACACTGCACCTCTGTCGTTTTGGTGCAGGGTGACCCTTCTGTGAGTGATAGAGGGTTCTATAGCAGGAACATATTTATGTTTTTGATAAAGGTACTCATGCACCTCTGTCGTTTTGGTGCACGGTGACCCTCGTATCCTTCATAGAGGGCTCTCGGATAGGTTTTTTTTAACGAAAAGAATTGGTTGCAAGGCCAATGAAAGAACACAGTCTGTATTACTTTCAATCAATATTATCCCTGTCCCAAAATGGGGTCAAACACCCCAGCTTCTTAGGATATTGGTATTACCCTACCAGATTTATATCGATTAAGAAAAGCCACACCATAATAAATCCTATTTCGTTACAAAAATATTTTGGCCCACCAGTACTATCTTTTAGGCCATTATGCATACTGAATAACAAGGGTTGGGTCACACAGGCCAAAACTATGTATTTTTGAGATAAACTATAATTTGTTTATTAAAAGTAAATTATTATATCTAAAAACTTTCACCGATGCATGATTATACAAAATACGAAAATCAGCTAGGGTTAACCCTAATAGTTAATAATTATTGTTCAAGTCTCCTTCAATGAGGTTTGTTTGTTTGTTTTGTTGGATTTTACACAAAGCTTCAAAGCTACATCTGCGCTAGCCATCCCTAATTTAGAAGTGATATACTGGAGGGAAAGGAGCTAGTAAATACCACCTACCACCACTTACAATACTACCACGGTCCCAAATTTAGAAGTGCAAATATTTCTGGCAATAACGAGACACGAACCACGAATCTACACTCCGGCACGCTAACCCATGATAAGTTGATATAGTTGAAATAGATAATATGTGTTTACACCAAACTATCATTGAAGTATGTGTATATATTATAATTACAAAAAATATTAATTGTTAATTTTTCGTAAACTCTCCAAAGATAAAATTAAAAGCAAATATTAGGAACATCTTTGTTCAGTTAATTTTTCAAATTAGAGCTGGAGTAAAAATAATCATATTGACCTTACTTCTGAAAGAGGGGCGCGATGTAAATAAGATGCTAATGACAATTTTGCACGTTAAAAATAATAGTTTAATTGTTTGCATTAGCTTCCAGAACCATCTTTCAACTATAATCATCTGAGGCGTAATTCCACCAAAGGGAAGAGGGGAGTTATTTAATATTTGCATGAAAAGTTTAGAATATTATTATACACCATCACGAACCATAATTTATAAAACGTTTTCAACAAACTTGCTTGTATTTCTAAACTGTTTTAGAAACGGGGAACAGTCCTATTCAATTCAACAATAAATTGCTGGTCATGGTTAGCGTGCTGGCCTGCTGTACGAAAGGTTCAATGTTCGAACTGCGATATTCCGCCGAACACGTTCAGCACTTTGTACCATGGGGACGTTATAAAAGTGACAGTTGATATCACTATTCGATTACGAGTAGCCGCGTAGATGGCAGGTGTTATTGACTGGTTATTTTTTCTTTGTCAACAATTCTAAGTTAAGAATGTTTATTTTAAATCTTAGAGGTCTCTTAAATGACCTTTTGATCTATGTGTCACATAAGGTGACGTTTAGGTTGAAAAGTCCAATATTTTCAATACTGATATGTTTAAAACTCTTGCCTATAGGTCAGACATAACTTAAAGAAGTTTCAATTATCGTTAGCAACACAATCTCTTACAGGTTTCGACACTCTTGTAGAATAGTTTATTCATTTGTACTGCAAAGAGAAGGTTCAGGGGAAGAGGAAGCTATTTTGGATTTCGTTAGGCAACTCAGAATAGTGTGAAAAGCCTTCCAGGAAAATTTTGAAATTACTGTGTGCAAATGAACAAGTAGCTTTGGTATAATCCTTTACACTGCAGGGGCGGTTGGCGTTTTATGGCGCAAAGTAACTGGGCTATTTGCACCTGCAGGGGTGGAGGAAGGATGTGGAGGAAACATTTTTTGTATTGATCAGACAAATCAAAATAGTGTACAAAGTATGTCAGTGCTAGGGGGCCTGCCCCCCCCCCCATGAAAATTTTGAAAAATAGGTGTTCTGAGATTGAATTTTGTGCTAATTTTACTATAATTTATTGAAAGTATTAATCATTTGCAAGCACTTCTTTACGATTCACAAAAATAGGTGCTCACTGACACTTATACTCAACTTAGCTATAAGCAAGCACAAGCATGTACACTTGTAGATTACACACGTAATTTGTTATAAATTCTTATACTGATTCATACATACTACTATAAGTCCAACTATTTACCTAGAAACAATTCTTTAAGTGCAAGTTAAAGTTTAAAAAGCCCTACAGTTACTGTGACAAAATGTTGGTCCGGCTGCTGCCTGGTCTGCCGGATTTGCTCCGACGCACATTTTCTGCACACCGTCCATGATTTGATTATAAGGTTGTAATGACACGTGAGAATTTATATTTGGTTTATTAAACTGTTCTAAAGGTTAGTTTAATTACAGTTAGATAAACAGTAATAATCTTATTTTAATATGTTCTTGAGATATCACTCTAATAGCCGGCTATGTGTTTTATGCTTGATCTTTCTTCATAATGTTTTATAACTCGCAAAACAATCAGCTAGCAAGCACACTTTAAAAATCCTCTTACAGCCAACTACAATCAGACCTGAAGACAAAAGCTAGTGAAACTTTCGAAATGTCGTAAACTTTTCTGATCTAGAAAGTTGTTGAACATCCTATTATCATGTACTTTAAGCACGAATACTCTGCCTAAGCCTTTGTGAAAGAATCCCCTTTACATGAGAAATTGGTTGATATATCAAAATCGATTGATATATATGGCCTCTCATCACGCAAGTTTTTGTGAAGTCAAAGTTTTAATCGATTCGACGAACGTTTCGTGAAAAGCGCCTAAATTAAAATCAAAGGTTTATACATTGTAGTTTAAATAAGAGTTGCTTATCTGATATTTTAAAGACACGCTCTGATGTTGTTTTATTTTATGCATTTTTCGCTTACATTGTTTTCTATATTTTTCTTACATCACATTTCATCTTTTGTCTAATCCGTAGCAGAGGCGTCGGAAGCGGGAGTTATGGGGCTTTAGCACCCCCACTTTTACATATTTGAATTATATAGCAACTGTTAATTATATTATTATATTAAACTTCTGGGGGTTATGCCCCCAGACCTCCCTAGATTGAGCTGCCTTTGACAGCACGGGAGCTGTTTTTAGCAGCTCCTTATATCTCCAATTTCTTATTATAAAATCTGCATGTTTAGCAAAGCACCCTCATTAACTTTGCAACTCCTTCCTACACCACCGCTTTGACAGTTGATGCTTTAGTCTGGAAGATCGTAACTTTCAGTAAATAGCATCGAGTCTGACCTTTAAACGACTTGTCATTAACAAGGAAAGTGCAATTTACAGTTAGGCCTTCCCTTTTAGTGAACGCAGGAGATAAGCCACAATTGTTGGTTCAGACATTTTCAAGTCCTAAAATAACGTGATTTTCAGGGTTGTGCTGACAAACACAAAGGCATTATATGGAATTTTCAGAAACATTCGTTATTTTTCTATGACAAACGTTTAAAAAATAGATAGTCAAAATATCTATTTTAGACGTATCTATATACAAATATATTTTAGTTCTGCTGAAACGTAACTTCAAACTATACATGTGCTTTATTTATTAAGAGTTTACTACTTTGGTCTTTTGAGAATTTCGCGCTAAGTTACACAAGAGCTGTCTACGCATAACCGTCCCTAATTTGGAACTAATAGACCAGTGGGAAGGCAGCCAGCCAGCTAGTAAACACCACCCACCGTCAGCTCTTGGGTTACCTTTTTCTGATCGAAGATTGGGATTTGACCATCACTCTTACAGAATACCCACAGCCCTAAACAGCAGTGTTCGTTTTTGCAGTATCGGACAACAAATCATGAATTATTGGGTTTACATTCCGGGTCATGTTTAGCTAAGGTTTAAATGTAATAATGAGAAATATGGATAATATTTTTTTCTCACATTAACAGTTTAGATTGAGTTGTTTGAGTGCCTTATAAAAATTGATCTTTAGTTTTTGTTCACGAATAAAATTAATAATTTCCCCAACTAGTCTATTTTTAGGAATATTCTAACAATAATTCAAGATTTTGACACTCCCCAGATGGGTCACCGATAAATTTACGGACTTACAACGCTAAAATTCGGAGTTCGGTTCCTCGCGGTGGAAACAGTAGACAGCCCAATGTGACTTTGTTCTAAAAGAAACAAACAAAACAGGTTTTAATATTAGGTTGCGATCAGAAAAAAAAATGTGTATAATCAAAAGTGGATAGAAAATGATTTTCTACTTTGTAAAATCAGGCTCAAGAACTACAACAGTTTCTGAAGATTTATTCACAACTGTAGCAGTGTGTACAGCAATTGTTCTGAGACTACAACTAACCCCCTCATGTATCTCTACCTATACATTCATGTTATATAACTGGACAAGTGAAACGAAAAAGGAGATTCGGAAAGATAATTAATTACCAGGAGTAATTTTTTATTATTATTTATAATACCGTCTTAACGTATTAACTCTTTTAAGACATTCATAAAATTAATAGCTTATCAAATTTATCAGTCTGTTATTTCATAGAAGGTGTGAGGATAATGTTAACTTTTACGTTCTCGTTTCTTTAACTTGGATGTATTATTTAGCGCAGCGCTTCCCAAACTGTGTATCGCGGAATTTTAGCAATTATTAATTATTTTTTATTTAGTAAGTTAATTATAAAATTAATAACATTTTTATAATTAAAATGTGATTTATTTTCTCCTTGATACACAGTACAGTAATTTCTGCCTGTCTTAGTCAGGGGGGGGGGGGTGCCATTAGGCCTGCCATACGAAATTATTTACAAAACGTTTGAGATATGAAAAGTGTACCGCGAGCTGAAAATGTTTGGGAAGCACTGAATTAGCGAAAAAAAAAAGTTTCTTTCAGTGTGATTGCCTTATATTCTCAGTGAAGCTGTTGACCTTCAACAAATGGATCCCAGACGTATTATTACATATATAAACGTGTGTATATATGTGTGTGTGTCTGTACACATGCTTGTACACATTGGTAGTGTGCAGAAAAATTAATATTTAAAGACATGTGACACTTTAAAATTAATTTAAAATTATGTTTAATAGTCAAAGGTTCGTCTTTCAGTCTTTGTTATCAGTTATTAGTTTTGCTTTTCACGACAATTATTTTATGAATTGAATTCTCAAAGGATTGTGTTGTGATTGAGTTATTTGTTTTCTTCATTTTTGGATTCGTGTTGTAATATTTATTATACATGCTTGGTTACCTTGTGTGTGTGCTGTTTTTTTTAAACTGGTTTTAACTTATCAACGTATAGCTCTTGTCTGGATATATTCTTAAGGCTTAACTTTCTGAAACTGTGAACATTTTCAAATTTGCTCACACAATATTATCTTTAAATAGTGCGAATTAAATATACAGTTGAGACTCGATATATAGGGAAGGAAGCTAGTAAACAGCACTCACCGCCAACTCTTAGGCTACTTTATTCGAATAGTGGGAGTTGACCGTCGCTCTTATAACACACGCATTGCGTCAAAGAGCAGGGCACGTTTTATGTACTCGGAATCACAGTCCGAGCATGCTAACCATCAGGCTACGCCCGGCTCAACAAAGTATTATACACGTTTATGTGTGTGAATAATATTCAAAACCTTGTAATGAATATTCTACGTGTAGAAGTTATGTTTTCTTAGTATAGAGTGATATCCTTTAAGTAAGCCAGGCATTCTTACAAATCTGTGTCCGGCATTTGACTCACAATCTGCGGGTCGCAGCATCAAATCCCGTCACCGAGCATGTCCGCCCTTTCAGCCTTGGGAACTTTATAAAGTGACGATCAATCCCAAAATTTGTTGGTAAAATAGTAGCTCAAGAGTTGGCGGCAGGTGCTATTGACTAGCTGTCTTCTCTCTATTTTATCGCTTCAAAATTAGGGACAGAATAGCTTTGCGCGAAATTCAGCAAATAAATAAACTTTCAAGTGTGAACACTACGAGATACTATCCTGTAGTATAGAGTGATATTAATATCGTAAGCCAGACAAAATCATAAGTCTGAACACTATCTTATATTATAGAACGATACCCGTAACGTACACCAAGCATACTTACTAATGTAAGTACTTTACTAAGCAACATCCTATAGTAAATGGTGACATCCGTAACGTAAACAGGCATGTTAATAAATGTGAACACCATACTATTGCATAAAGCGATACCCGTAAAGTAAGCCAGAGATGTTAATAAGTGTGAACAACATACTGTTGTATATTGTTAATAAGTGTGAACGCTCTATTGTGCACCATCATGAAGTTTAGTGTACATCAATAAATTAGCTTCACTATTACGTTAGTTTGGATAATGTCCTTTAAACTATGTGAACTTCTTTCTGTAGTGGGATCTGTTAGTTTATAAATAACAAACATTATTTCATGCACTGCTAATATATAAACCATTATTATCTAAATCAATATAAAAAATCTGAACAAGTCAGAGGGAAGGTTACCTTTATAAACATGCCACATCCCGTAAAGTAGCAACAAAAGTATATAGGTTATACTTTTATTTGAAAATGGGTTCAGAATACACACACTGACATAGTCATCTAGAATAAAACAACCCAAGAACCCGAGCGAAGCCGGGAACTTTCGCTAGTATACGTTATAACCTACACAGATTTCATGTTTTGCCAGTATGTGATAATATAGTGTAACTCCATATAGTGGGATAAAGTTTCTATATATATATATATATATATATATATATA
>NW_013667560.1:199373-212163 GCF_000517525.1 Limulus polyphemus
AATCATTTCTCCCTATAAAAACTGGAAGAATCATTAATCACTATAAAAACTGGAAGAATCATTTCTCCCTATAAAAATTGGAAGAATCATTAATCACTATAAAAACTGGAAGATTCATTAACCGCTATAAAAACTGGAAGAATCATTAATCACTATAAAAACTGGAAGAATCATTAATCACTATAAAAACTGGAAGAATCATTAATCACTATAAAAACTGGAAGAATCATTAATCACTATAAAAACTGGAAGAATCATTAATCACTATAAAAACTGGAAGAATCATTAATCACTATAAAAGCTGGAAGAATCATTAATCACTATAAAAACTGGAAGAATCATTAACCGCTATAAAAATTGGAAGATTCATTAATCACTATAAAAACTGGAAGAATCATTAATCACTATAAAAACTGGAAGAATCATTAATCACTATAAAAACTGGAAGATTCATTAATCACTATAAAAACTGGAGATTCATTAATCACAAAAAAACTGGAAGAATCATTAACCGCTATGAAAATTGGAAGATTCATTAATCACTATAAAAACTGGAAGAATCATTAATCACTATGAAAACTGGAGATTCATTAATTGCTATAAAAACTGGAAGATTCATTAATCACTATAAAAACTGGAGATTCATTAATTGCTATAAAAACTGGAAGATTCATTAATCACTATGAAAACTGGAGATTCATTAATTGCTATAAAAACTGGAAGATTCATTAATCACTATAAAAACTGGAAGAATCACTAATCACTATAAAAATTGGAAGATTCATTAACCACTATAAAAACTGGAAGATTCATTAACCGTTATAAAAACTGGAAGATTCATTAACCACTATAAAAACTGGAAGATTCATTAATCACTATAAAAACTGGAAGATTCATTAATCGCTATAAAAACTGGAAGATTCATTAACCACTATAAAAATTGGAAGATTCATTAACCACTATAAAAACTGCTAAATCCTGTTTAATAAACCGCCCTTACACCTTTATCTTTTTTTTTATGTTTCACGTTAGGATATAGGTGATATTAAAATACTATTGAAACTTGATTTATAAAGAATACATAAAACTGGACTGAGTAGAGCAGTAATAAAGACAGTTAGACAGACAAAAATCTTGCAATTTGTCTTCCACCAAGTTTTAACATTTATTCTCTTAAAACCTTACTAAATGTCCTACCGCTAGTCACATTAGCTATTGATTTATAACATAGAAACCAACAGTGAAAATACAATGTTTTCATTTATAACGAAGTGCAAAAGCATATCCAATTATTAGAAGTGTTAACGATATCCGTTTACATATTTGTTATATTGTTGAGTTGGAAAGTGTTACTTCATATGCTGTATAATGTTGAATGTATAGCAAAGCGTGAAAACTTTCAGGCTAGAAAAAATAATCTCCGTCTGAAATCAGAAAGGAAGTTTTGGTACTAATATTTATCTGGTAACATAAAGTCGTAGCTAAATTTGCATGCATTGTGCATTGTTCAGTTAGAAAGGGTTGTCGTTTTGTATTCAGTATGACATCTGATCTGGCGAAGTGTAAAAGCTTTTGAAGCTACAAATATTCGGTACTATTTACCACATAAATTAAAGTCTATTCCATAGGCGTTTTAGATATCTTTTCAACTATAAAGCTTTAATATGCAAAAAGCACTCGCGTGTAGTAGCGTATAGAAAACATGCATGTGAAATGGAAAATGTACCTTGTTGTTACGTTAACTCTCATTGTTATCATGCGGTTAATTAGAAGATTGTTTATTTCGAATTTTGCGCATAGCTACACGAGGGCTATCTGCGCTAGCCGTCCCTAATTTAGCAGTGAAAGACTAGAGGGAAGGCAGCTAGTCATCACCACCTACCGCCAACTCTTGGACTACTCTTTGACCAACGAATAGTGGGATTGACCATCACATTATAACGCCTTCACGGCTGAAAGAGTGAGCATGTTTGGTGAGACGGGGATTCGAACTCTCGACCCCCAGATTTCGACTCAAGCGCCCTAACCACCTGACCATGTCGGGCCAATTTTTGCTTAATTAGAAACCCTTATTCTTTGTTAAGTACTACCGTACAAGCCAGAAAGACAACCCCACAGTGAATGAAACAATGTATATTGTGTGCAAAATATCTGAAAATAAGGTGACTTTTTATATTATATCCACAAAACTATAAATACATACAAAGCTACTGATAAATAGATGTTATCATTTGTATATCGAACATGACCAGCTTCCCATTTTCGCCATCTTAAATAATGACAGTAAGAAATTCATATTGTACTGTTTCATAATTTCCCCGTTCTGTGTATTACTTTACCTCGGTTGCAGGAAAATAGTTTATTTCTGTTTTTCTGGGCATTATTGTTCTACACTTAAGAAACTGAACTCCGAGTTACTTATTTCATATGTCATGTGGTACTAATCATATTTGTTTTTTAAGTGTGATGTGGTACTAATCATACTTGTTGTTGATGTGTCATGTGGTACTAATCATATTTGTTGTTGATCTGTCATATGATACTAACCATATTTGTTGT
This sequence comes from Limulus polyphemus, assembly GCF_000517525.1. Classification (NCBI taxonomy): domain Eukaryota; kingdom Metazoa; phylum Arthropoda; class Merostomata; order Xiphosura; family Limulidae; genus Limulus; species Limulus polyphemus. The sequence continues at coordinate 201,933 of NW_013667560.1, forward strand.
TGATGTGACATGTGGTGCTAACCATATTTGTTGTTGATGTGTCATGTGGTACTAACAATATTTGTTGTTGATGTGTAATGTGGTACTAACCATATTTGTTGTTGATGTGCCATGTGCTACTAATCATATTTGTTGTTCATGTGTCATGTGGTACTAATCATATTTGTTGTTCATGTGTCATGTGGTACTAACCATATTTGTTATTGATGTGTCATGTGGTACTAACCATATCTGTTGTTGATGTGTCACGTGGTGCTAACCATATTTGTTATTGATGTGTCATGTGGTACTAACCATATCTGTTGTTGATGTGTCATGTGGTACTAATCATATTTGTTATTGATGTGTCATATGATACTAACCATATTTGTTGTTGATATGTCATGTGGTGCTAACCATATTTGTTGTTGATGTGTCATGTGGTGCTAACCATATTTGTTGTTCATGTGTCATGTGGTACTAATCATATTTGTTGTCGATGTGTCATGTGGTACTAACAATATTTGTTGTTGATGTGTCATGTGGTACTAATCATATTTGTTGTTCATGTGTAATGTGGTACTAACCATATTTGTTGTTGATGTGTCATGTGGTACTAACCATATTTGTTGTTCATGTGTCATGTGGTACTAATGGTATTTGTTATTGATGTGTCATGTGGTACTAACAATATTTGTTGTTCATGTGTCATGTGGTACTAATCAGAAACTTCTCCGCAATCCATTTTACTGTTTGTTCTATTTCTCTTACATTTCATTTGAGTATTGCTATAATAATATTAAAACCGGATGGCTCTAAGTTCGCTTTATGCATTTCTAACAGCTGAAAGTAATTCACTGAAACGTTATCCCCTGATACTTCGTTCTCGTGAGCGATACAAAAAAAAAAGAAGAGACATACAGACTGATAACACAGCTTTTCGGTGGTACTGACTAGCTTGTCACCCCGCCGGCTCACGAATTTTAAGCGTCAATGCCTACCTACTATTATGTTGGACATGACTCAGGCATATTCAAGTGGTCCCTTGTGGCTGGCCTCCTGATGGCGAAATTGATTTACTTCAACGAGGGGATAGATTATATATCAAGACATAGAATTAATTTAAAGCAGTTAAGATATCGTTAGTGTTATTTACGATGTGTGCTGATCTCTTGTGGCCAAACCTACAGGAAGCATAGCATTTAAATAAAACGGGCTGCTAGATTCGCAATTACTGATTTGAATAATTCTGTATTAAATTTAAACGAGATGACCAGTGAAACGAAAGCCTATGATATGTTATAATATTCTATACATACACCCTTTTTAAGCTTCATGTCATGTTGAAGTTTTACCGAAGTCTTCAGTTCTTCCATTTTATAACAGCACGTATAGATAATGTTCTAAAAATGAAGGACAATTTATTACCAAGACAAGCAATGAACAGAAGGCCGAACGCTGTGGAAAGCCCTATGGACCACTTGAGTTCTGGAAAGAACTGATGACGATGATGATAACTTGTTAGGTTTGGGGTTTGAAGAGGCCACATCTTATTATAGTATGCATACACGCATGACAGGTGTTTTTTAACTAGAATATGGAAAGAATTCATTTAAATAGGTGATTCCTTCCTGAGATAGTAGCAGAGTTTTTTTTTAGTAGTTGTATCGGATACATAAAGTATAGAATGTGAAGCTTTTTAAGTAGGAGTATTTTAAACAGTACTTTAAGTTATTAGGATGAAGTAGACTAATTTATTTCAAACAGTACTTTAAGTTATTAGGATGAAGTAGACTGATTTATTTCAAACAGTACTTTAACTTATTAGGATGAAGTAGACTGATTTATTTCAAACAGTACTTTAACTTATTAGGATGAAGTAGACTGATGTATTTTAAACAGCACTTAAACTTATTACGGTGAAGTAGACTGATTTATTTTAAACAGTACTTTAACTTATTACGGTGAAGTAGACTGATTTATTTTAAACAGTACTTTAAGTTATTAGGATGAAGTAGACTGATTTATTTCAAACAGTACTTTAACTTATTAGGATGAAGTAGACTGATGTATTTTAAACAGTACTTAAACTTATTACGGTGAAGTAGACTGATTTATTTTAAACAGTACTTTAACTTATTACGGTGAAGTAGACTGATTTATTTTAAACAGTACTTCAACTTATTAGGATGAAGTAGACTGATTTATTTTAAACAGCACTTAAACTTATTACGGTGAAGTAGACTGATTTATTTTAAACAGTACTTTAACTTTTAGGGTGAAGTAAACTGATTTATTTTAAACAGTACTTCAACTTATTAGGATGAAGTAGACTGATTTATTTTAAACAGCACTTAAACTTATTACGGTGAAGTAGACTGATTTATTTTAAACAGTACTTTAACTTTTAGGGTGAAGTAAACTGATTTATTTTAAACAGTACTTCAACTTATTAGGATGAAGTAAAGTGATTTATTTTAAACAGCGCTTAAACTTATAACGGGGAAGTAGACTGTTTTATTTTAAACAGTACTTTGACTGATTACGGTGAAGTAGACTGGTATATTTGAAACTGGTCTTCAAATTATTAGGATGAAGTAAAGTGATTTATTTTAAACAGCGCTTAAACTTATAACGGGGAAGTAGACTGCTTTATTTTAAACAGTACTTCGACTTATTACGGTGAAGTAGACTGGTATATTTGAAAATGGTCTTCAAATGATTAGGGTGAATTATAGTGAGATATATTGCACAGCAGTGCTAACTCATAAAGCCTGGTAGTTAGGGTGCTCGAATCGTAATTTGCGGGCCACTGGATGGAATCCCGTCATCGAACATCCGTGGGGGAGTTTAATGTGGGGGTCAATCCCATTTTTCATTTACAAAAACATCCCAAGAACTGGCGATGGGTGGTATTGTCTAGTTGCCTTCCCTCTAGTAGATCACTTGTAAATTAAGGAAGGCTAGCGCAGATAGCCCTCGAATAATTTTGCACGAAATTCAACAAACAAACAAAGTCGATGCGTTGTTTGAAAGCTTCTAAGGCAGATGTAGCCCACAGAAGTCTCCACTAAAGTACTATCGTAACGTGCAAATGTATCTAACTTTTGAAACTGTCATTTCTTGTAAATATATTTAAATCATTACACTTTCAACACTCGGAAATATATTTATATTTTACAGCATCGTTACTCATATATCTATCTATCCCGTTATTATTTGTAAATATGCCTAAATTCTTACCTTAACATTACTCATTATCTACATTTACAGCGTCCTTACTCACAAATATATATAAATAATTACACCGTTATTACTGGTAAGTATTTTTAAATTATTACTTTCTCATTTTTTATACAGTAAATAATTTTGGTATTGAAGCGGATCCCTCGCTCGCTCTTCTTCAAAGCTACTAAGTAAACGATTCTTTTTTACAGTAGAAAGTTTGATCACAAGTTGAAACGTTTTTACAATGAATGAAGCAAACGTTGGAGCATTAGTTTTAGGCTTTTGGTGTTTGAAACAGGGTTAAATGATTTGTTCACTTGACAAACTAATGTGAATCGGAACAATAAGTCTTTATCATTGATACCTAAAATCTTCAGTCAGTACATTAACTGTTGATGAAGATCTGAGTTTCTTAATGGGTTACCTACTTGCGTGATCGTATAATGTTTATCTCAGTACAGGACCTAATTACGGGGTTATTAGAGATTATCCGTATACAAATGAATCACAGTTTACTTTCTACAAACATAGAATAATCGGTTGTGATTCTTACCCCAGAAGTATTCACAACAGAAGGCACTCCTCGGTGTATCATGGTAGTTTTAATAACATCATAACACACCAGATCATAAACACGTCCGACAGCTGAGCGGTAGGCTTGAGGACTTATAACACTAAACTTATGGGTTGAATCTCTACAGTTGACACGACGCGTTGATAGCCCATTGTGCAGCTTGATTCTTAAATATACAAACTAATCATATTTTTCATCCTAGAATGGAACAAAGTGGGCTACCACTAAACAGCAACCGGTTTAACTACTCCTATCTTAAAGGTTGGTATAAAACTATATGGAATTTAATTAATTTTAGCAGCGTTTTGATTCGTAGAGGGCGTTCTTTAGTAAGCGATGAAGACTTTCTGTAAAAGAAAAATTAATAATAAAAAGTTAGTATTGAATAAATAAGTGAAAGACTTCTGTTTATTACGAAATATTTTTTCTTTCTCCAATATAATAGTTTTAAGGAAATTCTCCCAGACTGAATAAATCGTTTCAGAAAATGCCCCACACTCGTGGCTCAGCGTTAAATCTGAAGGCTTATAACGCTAAAATCCGGGTTTTGAAACCCGTGGTGGGGAGAGCACACATTGCCCATTGTAGCTTTGCGCTTTACAACAACCAAACGTTTCAAAAACTAAGTATTTTAGAGTTAATGTCTCGAATAGTGGGGTAGTACTACAAAATTCTTAAAAATTACACACACACACTCTTCTATAACATCATACCACACTTCCAAATAGTGACTTAATAAAACAGTCAGCACTTATATATTCACGATAGAGGTGTTAGATATTACACAGAATGATAAATACACTCAGTGCTTAGTTATCATACCATACTTCCAAATAGTGACTTAATAAAACAGTCAGCACTTATATATCCACGATAGAGGTATTAGATATTACACAGAAGGATAAATACACTCAGTGCTTAGTTATCATACCATACTTCCAAATAGTGACTTAATAAAACAGTCAGCACTTATATATTCACGATAGAGGTGTCAGATATTACACAGAATGATAAATACACTCAGTGCTTAGTTATCATACCATACTTCCAAATAGTGACTTTATAAAACAGTCAGCACTTATATATCCACGATAGAGGTATTAGATATTACACAGAAGGATAAATACACTCAGTGCTTAGTTATCATACCACACTTCCAAATAGTGACTTAATAAAACAGTCAGCACTTATATATCCACGATAGAGGTATTAGATATTACACAGAATGATAAATACACTCAGTGCTTAGTTATCATACCATACTTCCAAATAGTGACTTAATAAAACATTCATTACGTATGTATCCACGATAGAGGTGTTAGATATTAAACAGGATGTTAAGTACACTCAGTGCTTAGTTATTATACCATACTTCCAAATAGTGATATAATAAAACATTCATTACGTATATATCCACGATAGAGGTGTTAGATATTAAACAGGATGTTAAGTACACTCAGTGCTTAGTTATTATACCATACTTCCAAATAGTGACTTAATAAAACATTCATTACGTATATATCCATGATAAGGTGTTAGATATTACACAGAATGATAAATACACTCAGTGCTTAGTTATCATACCATACTTCCAAATAGTGACTTAATAAAACATTCATTACGTATATATCCACGATAGAGGTGTTAGATATTAAACAGGATGTTAAGTACACTCAGTGCTTAATTTTTGACGGATCGAAGATTCAGAATTAGTGTGGGCGTTTTAAAATCTAAATGCTGAAACACTATAATCAGTTTGAAGAATGTTTCAATCAAATTATTATCTTCCAAAAGTGACCAACTCCATCCACTCAGCGGGGATATAACGTTATTAATCAGGTTCGATACCCGCGAGGGACATGGTGCAGGTAGCCCTTCGTGTAGCTTTGCGCTTTAAAATATACACACACATTTTCTATTAAAATTAAAAATATTCCCCTCCCATATCCCTCAATAGGGATTTGATGATCTGATAATTGTTTTTTAAATTTAGAAATTAAACACTCAACATTTTTTTTTTCAAAACCAAGGCGATCAGTGTTGGTTCTGAAATCATAATATATATATCAGAGTGAAGATGAAAATTTAGAAATTTACTATTTGTTCTGGCCATCTCGACAATTTCCTTCACGTATTTAAAGATTTTCTACAGTGGTGTTAACTTCATAACGATTTGATTCGCTTATACATTTTATATGTTTGTTTGTAGTTAAGTTTTTAGCGATTCGCTTGTAGATCACGAGAAGGTTTTCAAATAAGTCTCACACAAGTCAGTTGATAATTAGAAATACTGACTGGTTTTTAAGTTTAATGCATTTATATTAGAATTTGAACATCAATATTCTTTACATTCATGTCCCTGTTACAAAATGTTAATTTTATAAATCATAAGAAAACTTGAGAAATTTAGCCAAAAAATCAATCAAAAACAACAACAATAACAACAAAAATGTGAGTATTCTCGTACTTTTGTATGTTTACCTATTGTGTTTTAAGGTCATAGAAAAAATAAAATAAACGCCTACAGATCTTCTACTGCTTCTGACAACTCTCCACTTGGTGGAATATTTCTTACGTCATTGCACCCTTAATGTTGGATTCTAAAAGAATGTTTTCTTCTCTTGTAGTTGAAGAGCTTGGGCAGTTGTTTGGATGCCTATTGTACGTTCTCATAGAAAAAAAAGTTGAAAAACGTCTAGAAAACTTACTGTGTAGTAAGGTCATGTGTAATTCTGTAAGGAAATACATTACATACACAGAGAAAGTGATGTCTGGAATGTTAAAGATTCAACTTGTTTACAGAATAAAAAAGCATTAAAAAAACGGAAACAAGTTATTTGTTAACGATTTTGAACTGCAACAGCACACGTCATAAAATCTGTGGCTATGTCAAATGTCAGAAAAAAAAAGAATTATCAATACTCGTTATTTTTAGCGCTGAAGAAAATCTCATCCGTTTACAGAACATTTAACTAAGCTATCACCTACTTTATCGAAATGTTTTTTTGGTTTTTCAGCTATAAACGTATTTTCCTTTAAGAAAACAAACACGGAGTAAAACTGCAACTAATTACTAAACCCCATAGAATAAACTCTAATACAAGATGTATGATTAAGTACACATATCATCACTACAGCCCTCTGATGACTAATAATGTACACCCACATTCTCAAGCATAAATGTCACATTAGACAAGTTTTGTAGAAAAGTACTGTGTATGACAGCAAAGTTGACAGTAAACTAGCTGTAAAGAAGGGTAGTAGTGTGTATAACAGCAAAGTTGACGGTAAATTAGCTGTGAAGAAGAGTAGTAGTGTGTATAACAGCAAAGTTGACGGTAAATTAGCTGTGAAGAAGAGTAGTAGTGTGTATAACAGCAAAGTTGGTGGTAAACTAGCTGTACAGAAGAGAAGTAGTAGTGTGTATAACAGCAAGGATGACGGTAAACAAGCTGTGAAGAAGAGTAGAAGTAGTGTGTATAACAGCAAAGTTGACGGTAAACTAGCCGTGAAGAAAAGTAGTAGCAGTGTGTATAACAGTAAAGTTGACGGTAAACAAGCTGTGAAGAAGAGCAGTAGCAGTGTGTATAACAGTAAAGTTGACGGTAAACAAGCTGTGAAGAAGAGTAGTAGTAGTGTGTATAACAGCAAAGTTGACGATAAACAAGCTGTGAAGAAGAGTAGTAGTAGTGTGTATAACAGCAAAGTTGACGGTAAACTAGCTGTGAAGAAGAGTAGTAGTAGTGTGTATAACAGCAAAGTTGGTGGTAAACTAGCTGTGAAGAAGAGTAGTAGTAGTGTGTATAACAGCAAAGTTGACGAAAAACTAGCTGTACAGAAGAGGAGTAGTAGTGTGTATAACAGCAAAGTTAACAGTAAACTAGCTGTGAAGAAGAGTTGTAGTAGTGTGTATAACAGCAAAGCTGACGGTAAACTAGCTGTGAAGAAGAGTAGTAGTAGTGTGTATAACAGCAAAGTTGTCGGTAAACAAGCTGTGAAGAAGAGTAGAAGTAGTGTGTATAACAACAAAGTTGACGGTAAACTAGCTGTGAAGAAGAGTAGTAGTAGTTTGTATAACAGCAAAGTTGACGGTAAACAAGCTGTAAAGAAGAGTTGTAGTAGTGTGTATAGCAGCAAAGTTGACGGTAAACAAGCTGTGAAAAAGAGATGTTGTAGTGTGTATAACAGCAAAGTTGGTGGTAAACTAGCTGTGAAGAAGAGTAGTAGTGTGTATAACAGCAAAGTTGGTAGTAAACTAGCTGTACAGAAGAGGAGTAGTAGTAGTGTGTATAACAGCAAAGTTGGTAGTAAACTAGCTGTACAGAAGAGGAGTAGTAGTGTGTATAACAGCAAAGTTGACAGTAAACTGGCTGTGAAAAAGAGGAGTAGTGTGTGTAACAGCAAAGTTGATGGTAAACAAGCTGTGATGAAGAGGTGTAGTAGTGTGTATAACAGCAAAGTTGATGGTAAACAAGCTGTGATGAAGAGGTGTAGTAGTGTGTACAAGAGTAATATAGACGATAAACAAATTGAGAAGAAATATAACACTCTATACATAATTAGAAACGTTGTGAAACAAACAATTATATATATATATATATATATAGTAAAATATATAATGAAATCAATGAAACAATGCATTTTAGTCGCTATAAATAAGAACGCAAGAAAAGTGCACTTAATTAACTCTAAATGTAACCGTTTGGTTTTTATTTTTAATATAATTTTGTAGCTTGCTCTAATCGGAGTTAATGTTAATAAATTCTAAGGTAAATACATAAGTTTTCCAGAAGACATGCATTACTTGAGCTTCGAAATACTAATGCATGTGATATAAGTTTTTAATTATCACACATCCTGTCTCCTCCAGTAAAGACTGAGAGACTAGCTTATTGGGGGGTATAACAAAATTTGGAAATACAATTTTATAGTTCTTTACAAACTCTAATATTTGTATATACGGTCCCTGATTTTCTGTTGTCATTTAAGGCATTTATTTCAACGTTGAGAAGCACTGATGATTCACGCTCTCAAAATAAAACAAAAACAAATAAAAATTAAAAATATTGAAAAACATTATTAGTTGTCGACGGTCCCTTCATCTCCGAATATATAATTTCTTCGAGAAGAGGTTTGTATACAAATATGATGTATAGATCAATTGAACTATTAACATATGTATAGATCAAATTCGATCACGAGGAACCCATTTTGAGACTAACAATGGTTGGAGACGCTTGAATGGGTAATGAAGAAAAACTTTATTATAATAGCCAATGTACAACCTGATGATGACAAAACCTTGTCGAAACGTTGTACATTTGCTGTTTTATTAAAGCTTTTCTTCATTACCCATTCAAGCCGTCTCCAACCATTATATGTATAGATCAATTAAACTATTAACATATGTATAGATCAGTTAAACTATTAAGATGTGTATAGATCAATTAAAGTATTGAAATATGTATAGATCAAATAAACTATTAACATATGTATAGATCAGTTAAACTATTAATGGATTATTTGTGCTTTGCCCACCACGAGCATTGAAACCCAGGTTTTAGCAGTGTGAGCCCTCAAACATAGCGCCGAGCTATTGGGTGGGGTGGGGCAAACAAAAGAAAGAAAAAGGGGAAACAACTACATTTTTCTAGTCAAATTCTGTTTTAAGAACATAGAATACTATGTGTTATATGTATGGATTTTTGTATACATACTATAATTATTTTCGTAATAACTATATATGAAACCATTAAAAACTGCCCCGCCTTTTTTATTGTCAAGCTATTACACTGATTAGAAAACTAGAAGAGTTTGTAAACGTTTTTTATATCTTTAGAAAATATATTTGCACGAATGAAAATAACAACACGAAAGACCGTATATAACACACACAAAATAAAGATGCTAACAGAAACAGACCGCGTGCAGCAGAAGAAAAGCAACAGATATTTCAACGTTTTGTAACAAACCCGTTTATAAAGCTGTGCAGTGTATTGTGGTGTAAATATATATTTGTGTACTTCCTCGTGTGTAGAAAGAAGGCGTATTTTCGATAGAACTTCCATCAATCACGTCTGAAAGTAATTCAAAAGGTTTCAATAGGAATCGTAGGCTTGCTAACGTTTGAAAGTGGAATCTTTAGAATTCATAACATATGCTCTTTTTCTTATTTTAATGTGTGTATATGTACCTATTAGTATGGGTATATGTGATGAGTTTACTCACGTACACACATATATAATGCGTCTTTGAGTATGTATATCATATCAGACGATTCAATATAATTCGGTAGGTACATGTAAGTCCTTATTACACACAGTTTTAATCTGTCTCTCTCAACCTTGTATTGAACATACGATAAGACTCACACTTTCTGTGAAAAAAGGTAAGATTACGAGTTCTGTGAAGGATACAATATAACACACACACACTACACATATATATATA
>NW_013667560.1:212713-216500 GCF_000517525.1 Limulus polyphemus
ATATATATATATATATATATATATATAAAGTTTATGTTTGATGCTGACTCTATCATATCACGTGGTCATTAAAAAGTCTGGAGATTATATTTTTGCCTTTCACGTACATTCTCTGAGGCAGTTATGCAATGAAAAAATATTCATCAGTTAATTACTTGCATATTTCCTGCATGAGATAATATCTATTGTTTCTCATGCAGATATTCTGAAAAGTTGCGCAATAAAAACGAGTGTCATTAGATTTCCTGCATAAATATAGCAAAAATCTATGTTTGTTTATAAGAGCAGGCATTTCAAGTGTTGATCAGTATAAAGGTATTTAGACTAGCATAAAATAATACTTTACCTGAATAAGTCAGGAACAAAACGTTTTTAACGAAGTGTTATAGAAAGTACAGAAAAAAATAACAATTCAGAAAAATACTTTTTATTAAATTAGTAATTCCGTATTATTTAGGTATTGATTATACCCAACCTAAATATCCCTTTTATTAATATCGTTTAAACAAGAAAAGTGAAATGACGTAACTACTAATTACCTCTCTAATTAAGTGATTTATACAAGTGGATTAAACTATTAACATATGTATAGATCAATTAAACTAGTAACATATGTATAGATCACTTAAACTATTAACATATGTATAGATCAATTAAACTAGTAACATATGTATAGATCACTTAAACTATTAACATATGTATAGATCACTTAAGCTATTAACATGTGTATAGATCAGTTAAACTATTAAGATGTGTATAGATCAATTAAACTATTGAAATATGTATAGATCAAATAAACTATTAACATATGTATAGATCAATTAAACTATTAACATATGTATAGATCAATTAAACTATTAACATATGTATAGATCAATTAAACTATTGACATATGTACAGATCAGTTAAACTATTAACATGCGTATAGATAAATTAAACTATTAACATGCGTATAGATAAATTAAACTATTAACTTATATATAGATCAATTAAACTATTAAAATATGTATAGATCAATTAAACTATTAACATATGTATAGATCAGTTAAACTATTAAGATGTATACAGAACAATTCAACTATTAACATATGTATAGATCAATAGATTAATTACACTATTAAAATATGTATAGATCAATTAATCTATTAACACATGGTATGATGTTCCTGTTTTTAAAGTTTTTAACATCAGCCTATCGTAATACTCTGGGAGTAGCCTGATTTGTTCATTTTCAGCCCCATCATAATACTCTGGAAATAACCTGATTTGTTCGTTTGTTTTGTTTTAAGCACATAACTGCACAACGGGCTAAGCTATCTGTGATGTGACCAGCTTAGGGATCGAATCCCTAATTTTAATGCTATAAGTCCTCTAGCTTATCGTATGGAGGAATAAATGATGAAGTATAAGATGTTTATTTCTGAGTATAAAATAGCGTGCTGACTAGTATATTATCTGATTTTGAAAGAAGTTTAATAAAGAAACTTTTTATACAAATGTAAAAACCGACTTTCAAAAGATAAATATAGGATTAGTAAGTAATCAGATCTTTGTGTCCTGAATATTATCATACTAATGTAATCCTTCTCCTGTCGCCAAAGAAACATGCAGACAAATGCAATATCGTCATCATTTGTTCACATTTCCAAAGCAACTAAATATCTGACCAATCATAAAAGAGAAATTTGTTAGACGCGATGTAATTTACTCTCGAACTCATACACATGTTTAATGATGATCTATATGTATTTTAAGATAGTGATTTTCTATTTGTGTGTTACTACATCACATGATTTGACTTCTGCAAATAGGGCGTGCATAAATATAGAGAAACAAAATATATTGGCAATTGCCCTTTTGTGGCCACACAATTTACGGATGCCCGCAACGAAGCAATCTGCCTTTCTAAAGAAACCGTGTTCGCTGCTGGGCCCACTAGAGGCCGCCACATTTGACAAAACCCCTCTATAAATCATAATAACAACTAGTCTCAACTAAATTGCCACCTTAAGGCACAATCGCTAAATCTGTTCTCTATAATTAGTTAACCAACTTGCGTCTTAGATTAGCAGGCTTTCTGGAAACTTTCTCTGGGAGCAGTAATACAGCTGGTATGCTCTTTTTACCCCTAGAGCCAGTCCCCCCCCCCCAACCCCAAGGAAATATTTTTCAATGTTTGTCTTGAATTCCAACCTCTACGTCTGTCTACCCTCTGCGTTGGAGAAGTGTTCAGTTTCTCCTGCTGTGATGAACAGGAATGAGAGGAGGCCGTCTACACTAACATCATAATGTAGCCAGAAAACTTTTAGCGTAATCTTTGGTATATCTCTTAATTAACACATTAAAATATATGTATTGAGAAATCTTGTGTAAAGTAATGCTACTAGGTATTAAACAAACAATAAATGAAAATTTCAAAAAAGTATGGTCAGTTCACACAGTAAAAGGTGAAGTGCCTTAGGTTAAGACACAAAGTAAAAGACGATTTTCGGTCCAGATTCAAGAAGGTCTCAGTTATATAAACCGAAACGTGAAACAATATGCCCTATAACACTCGCTCACAACTTATTACGCAAGCCGACGTCCAGTCCTGACTTTTAGATTTAGGATTATCATCATGGTGAAAGATTTTTAGTAATTACCAGAAACAAATACACAGCAGTCACAACTGTGTTTTGATATGTGTTTTATATCGTATTGGGGTTACGGTGTGAGTGAATATTTTGAAATGCATATAAGTACAGAAAAAAAAAATCAACATTGCAGTTTTCAAAGTGACGACTGGTTCTTACTGAAGGAACAGAAATTAAACCCAGAGATTAAAATAACTTACTTTAGAAATTACAATAGTCACGCTTGTTTACATTAAAAAACATGTAGAATAACATTAGAGACGACATAAGTAACATCTAATTGCTGTAATACTCGAGTCCAGCACTCCAAGGAATACAAGCAAATTTTTAGAAATCGCATTTACAATAAGCACAAATCACCCCTATTTTTACAGGAACATCTGAAATTGTGTTTGTTTGTTGTTAAGCGCAAAACTACGCAATGGGTTACCTGTGCTGTGCCGGTTTTTAGCGGTGTGAACACTCGGACTTATCACTGAGCCATGGGGGGGGGGGGGTGGCACTGAAATTGTGAGAAATTCAAGTATAAACTAAATAAGGAATAATTATATATTACTTGAGTTAAATGTAGAAACAGTAGGATTGATATTTAATGTTTAAAGAAGTCGAATCCAAACCTGAATAAGTCACAATAACAAACTGAAAGAATTATATATAAAGCAAAGTGTGATATAAGCCACTAATAGCATGAGTTACACATTAGAAACCGGGGAATTACATTTGATTGTTGTTAAACTCAAACAGCAGGACTCAAATGCAGGATTCACCACTAGAAACAGAGATAGAAACTCCCTACTTAATGCATGAATTACACCGATAAACGGCAGGAATCACTCTTAACTGTTGCATTAATGACACGCAAAACTGCAGAAATTACAGTAAAAGTGTAGAAATCACGGTTTGTGAGACTGATTGGGTCATGCGCAGAACTCACAGCTAGTTAGTGCTTGAGCCACATTGCAAAAAACACCGTAATTGTTGCTGAAATCACAGGTAGAAACTATAGGAATCACGCCTATTTACTCCTGGAGTCACACTAGACACTGGTGACATCACAAGTAGAAACTATAGGAATCACGCCTATTTACTCCTGGAGTCACACGTAGACACTAGTGAAATCACAAGTAGAAACTGTAAGAATCACGCCTATTTAC
>NW_013667560.1:217366-218416 GCF_000517525.1 Limulus polyphemus
GCCTATTTACTCCTGGAGTCACACGTAGACACTAGTGAAATCACAATTAGAAACTATAGGAATCACGCCTATTTACTCCTGGAGACACACGTAGACACTAGTGAAATCACAAGTAGAAACTATAGGAATCACGCCTATTTACTACTGAAGTCACACGTAGACACTAGTGAAATCACAATTAGAAACTATAGGAATCACGCCTATTTACTCCTGGAGACACACGTAGACACTGGTGAAATCACAAGTAGAAACTACAAGTATCACATCTGTTTACTCCTGGAATCACACGTAGACACTGGTGAAATCACAAGTAGAAACTACAAGAATCTCGCCAATTTACTCCTGGAACCATACGTAGACACTAGTGAAATCACAGGTAGAAACTATTAGAATCACGCCTGTTTACTCCTGGAGCAATACGTAGACAGGGTGAAATCATTGCAGGAACTATGTCTAATTACTGCTAAAATCTTCTGTAGACATCGATGAAATCCGAGTAAAAGCTATACAAACCAAACTTAATTTCTGCTTAAGTCATACGTAGGAACTACTGGGGTCACGAATAAAAATTGCAGGTAACCATGTCTAATTACTGCTAAAGTGGTACGTAAAACTATTAGAATCATAAATAAAGAGCGCAGGTAACCATGTCTAATTACCGCTAAAGTGGTACGTAAAACTATTAGAATCATGAGTAAAGAGCGCAGGTACCATGTCTAATTACTGCTAAAGTGGTACGTAAAACTATTAGAATCATGAGTAAAGAGCGCAGGTACCATGTCTAATTACTGCTAAAGTGGTACGTAAAACTATTAGAATCATGAGTAAAGAGCGCAGGTACCATGTCTAATTACCGCCGAAGTTATAAATAGAAACTTCTAGAGTCACGAATATAAACTGCAGGAACCAAATGAGCAACTGCTAAGTTATTTGTAGAAATAAGTTGCTAAAAGACAGACACACGAAAGTGTAAAGTTTAAAAGTCACGTCTTTGTGTTTATTTCCAACTGTATAATTATATGTAAAGTTTTCCGTCTTAAGTGTACTAAC
>NW_013667560.1:218624-219381 GCF_000517525.1 Limulus polyphemus
ACGTAGACACTAGTGAAATCACAGGTAGAAACTATAGAAATCACGCCTATTTACTCCTGGAGTCACACGTAGACACTAGTGAAATCACAGGTAGAAACTATAGAAATCACGCCTATTTACTCCTGGAGTCACACGTAGACACTAGTGAAATCACAAGTAGAAACTATTGGAATCACGCCTATTTACTCCTGGAGTCACACGTAGACACTAGTGAAATCACAAGTAGAAACTGTAAGAATCACGCCTATTTACTCCTGGAGACATACGTAGACACCGGTGAAATCACAAGTAGAAACTGTAAGAATCACGCCTATTTACTCCTGGAGACACACGTAGACACTGGTGAAATCACAAGTAGAAACTGTAAGAATCACGCCTATTTACTCCTGGAGACACACGTAGACACTGGTGAAATCACAAGTAGAGACTGTAAGAATCACGCCTATTTACTCCTGGAGACACACGTAGACACTGGTGAAATCACAAGTAGAAACTATAGGAATCACGCCTGTTTACTTCTGGAGTCACACGTAGACACTAGTGAAATCACAAGTAGAAACTATTGGAATCACGCCTATTTACTACTGAAGTCACACGTAGACACTAGTGAAATCAAAAGTAGAAACTATAGGAATCACGCCTATTTACTCCTGGAGTCACACGTAGACACTAGTGAAATCACAGGTAGAAACTATAGGAATCACGCCTATTTACTCCTGGAGTCACACGTAGACACTAGTGAAATCACAGGTAGAAA
>NW_013667560.1:220298-222562 GCF_000517525.1 Limulus polyphemus
GGGTTCGCATCCCCATCCCACCAAACATGCTCGCCCTTTCAGCTGTGGGGGCGTTATAATGTGACGGTCAATCCTACTATTCGTTGGTAAAAGAGTAGCCCAAGAGTTGGCGGTGGGTGGTGATGACTAGCTGCCTTCCCTCTAGTCTCACACTGCTAAATTAGGGACGGCTCGCGCAGATAGCCCTCGTGTAGCTTTGCGCGAAATTCAAAACAAACAAACAAACAAAAAAAGTTTTCAAGTATGTTTTATTTGTTTGGAAGTTCCTAACCGTCAAATTCAATCTGCATTTCACGTAATGTATTCACTTGTGTATTAATACGAGAAAGATTTACAAACTTGAATACTTGAGATGGAAAAATAAAGAAAAACGTGGTTTGGACGTCGTGTAAATTTGATTAATTATTCATGTCTACTAACAGTACTGGCACATAAGCATAAATTCCAGCTCCAAGCCACAAATGATCCCTTTCGCCTGCTTTCAAGGAAAGTTTTTTTTTTTACAATTGAACATTTAACATAAGGAAATAATACTTGAAAGTTGAGAATTCACTCGTGTGGAAAATCATTTTGGAGGAGGAAAGAAAAGTTTTCTTAAAAAATTATCCTGAAACCTTTTTTCCTGATGGATCAGTTGCATGTGATGTTCCTCACAAATCAGATGTTAAGGGTTGCATGTGATGTTCCTGGTCAATCAGATGCTAAGGTTTGCAATTGATCTTCGTGATCGATCAGATGTTAAGGGTTGCATGTGATGTTCCTGGTCAATCAGATGCTAAGGTTTGCAATTGATCTTCGTGATCGATCAGATGTTAAGGGTTGCATGTGATGTTCCTGGTCAATCAGATGCTAAGGGTTGCAACTGATCTTCGTGATGAGTCAGATGCTAAGGGTTGCATGTGATGTTCCTGGTCAATCAGATGCTAAGGGTTGCAACTGATCTTCGTGATGAGTCAGATGCTAAGGGTTGCATGTGATGTTCCTGATCAATCAGATGATGAACGTTGCGTGTGGGTAACGTAAGAAGTAAAAACTATATGCATATACCTTGATATCTAAATATATCTGTTTCTATATACGACTATTGATAAATGCCTCTTCTGAAATCCTGTTCATTTCCACGCGTATACAGGAGGAGGGCTTAAGCAACACAGTTTTTGGATATAAAATATTTTCACTAATCTTTTCTTTCTTGTGCACAACACTTCTCAGAACGCATTCGACATTTGATTTTTCAAACGGCTTCGTTTCTGGTTTTGAAGTGATGAGTACAACGAAGAAAAAAGGGGGAAGAAATTAAATTGAACAAACAATCTGGCATTTAGCATCTTGTAGCATCTCCTTCATGTCGTAATTAAAGTAGCCAAAACAATAATCTATCTATCTGAAATGATAGAAGAATTCTGAATGCTCTTCAGTACGAGTTGTCGTTTGTTATGTTCAGTATTTATTGGCTATTTTTCAAATATTATAAAGAGTTGGATATGAATTGAAGACTAAGTAACGAGACACTCACTTGAAAAGTTCTATTGTGGTCATGGAACTTGCTTGATACATATAGAACAGAAGGTTAAGATTCTTGCTAAACCAAAGAGTGGATTGGATACTAAGAACTGAAAACACCTATGTATTGAAATATGCAAATACTGGAGTCACGTGCAAGTATACTTATAAGAGAATGAAACAACCATGGCACTTCAAAAGAAAATATAACGTTTCGTGTTACATTGTCTTCGTGAGCACTTTATATAAAAGTCGGTTTAACAAAGTTACAACATATCTTTAAGCAGTTTTAAACAATGTGTGAATTTCTTGTTTTGCGCTAAGTAATGTTAAACAATGTGTAATTTTCTTGTTCTATATTAAGCAGTGTTAAACGATGTGTAATTTTCTTGTTCTGTATTAAATAGCGATATGTTTATTTGTTTGTAATTAAGCACAAAGCTACACAATGGGCTATCTGTGCTCTGCCCACCAC
The DNA here is from genome assembly GCF_000517525.1 of Limulus polyphemus. NCBI lineage: Eukaryota > Metazoa > Arthropoda > Merostomata > Xiphosura > Limulidae > Limulus > Limulus polyphemus. Next base: position 222,277 of record NW_013667560.1, read on the forward strand.
GGGTATCGAAACCCGGATTCTAGCTTGTAAGTTTGCAGACATACCGCTGTGCCACTGGGGGGAAAGCGATATGTAATGGACGATTTTCTTGCTACAATTAACTTGTGTTAAAGAATGTGTGATTTCCTTTTTCTGTGTTAAGTAATGTTAAACAATGTTTATATTTTGTTCTTTGTTAGAGCAACCGGAACTTCTAAAATGTTATAGAAACAAACACACTGTTTTGCTCTCAGTAGTTTATATATAACGAAAAACCCACAATAAAGAAATTGTGAGTTTTTCGTTA
>NW_013667560.1:222952-224363 GCF_000517525.1 Limulus polyphemus
TAACGAAAAACTCACAATTTCTTTATTGTGGGTTTTTCGTTCTATATAAGCTACTGAGAGCAAAACAGTGTGTTTGTTTCTATAAGGTTTTAGAAGTTCTGGTTGCTCTAACACATTTGCGGCATATAAAACTATGTAAACGATCGCGGGCTTTGGATGGAAACAGATTAAACATTAAAGGTGACACAGACAAGATCGTAAACTATTATTCTGGGAAATACATCCACAATCCGCCTTTGCTGTGGGGGTCCTTGTGGTAGATGAGCTCATGAACTGATGAAAAAAACGGGAATTAAAAAAATTGGCGTAAAATTCCAACTCCCTTGCTATGGTGAAAACAATCAACTGGAGACATAATTAAATCTTGCTCAGGTTTTTCATCTCTCCTTTTCTTCCGTGAAATCAAGCTTTCCAACATCAAGGATTCCTGCAGCGGCTTTGTGCTTTCTGAATAGAAAACAGGTTTCTTAATGGGAAACTGTTTCACACTTTAATTTGAATGCTTATAGAACAAGCTTTAGAATTCAAAAGCATTTATTCAACTAAGAATGTTTAAGTCTTAAATACAAACGAGAATATTTCAGTACATGGCCAAAATACGTTAATTCTTTTAATAAAATAATTTAATTTCTTCTACTGATCTTAAACAATACTGCGTGTTAAATATTTTTGCAAGATCGTACAAATTTTGATAAGAGTCTCTAATTTATTTATTTATTCAATTATGGAAATTTTATGGCGGTAAGAAATATAACTAACAAACGCTACGTTTCAACAAAATTCAAGGAGCCCTAATTCATTCTTAAAAGAGACCTCTGTCGAAAGTAATAAGCAATGAATCTCGTAAAATGAGATTTGGATTACTAAAATTAAAATCAATTACTTTAATATTAAAATAATTCAAATTATTGTTTATCTTACAATATTCACACAAGGGCTATCTGCACATTGCTTTTTATAATTTGATATGATAGACTGGACGATAGACAGCTAGTCTAAAGTACCTACCGCCAGTTCTTTGGTTATTCCAATCGAATAGTGACATTTAGTCCGTGATGATAATAGCGCATCCACTTCTCGAAAAGCCGGAGAGCGTTTTTGCGGCAATGAGACGCGATCCATGAACTCTCAGGCACACAGTCCTGGCACACTAATCACTAAGTTAAGCTCGACTCCATAAGATTTGGTTAATTATTTTCTTATGTTAGGTTAATTAGATTAGGCTGATATTGATGATTATAAAGAAGTTCATACATCTGGGTTTGGCCAGGCATGGCCAGGTGGTTAGGGCACTCGACTCGCAATCTGAGGGTTGCGGGTTCGAATCCCTGTCACACCAAAAAAACATGCTCGCCCTTTCAGCCATGGAACGTTATAATGTGACGCTCAATCCCACTATTCGTTGGTAAAA
>NW_013667561.1:0-11916 GCF_000517525.1 Limulus polyphemus
GCATTAATATTTGATGTGAGCTCTTTGCTTTACACACAGCAATGCATTAATATTTGATGTGAGCTCTTTGCTTTACACACAGCAATGCATTAATATTTGATGTGAGCTCTTTGCTTTACACACAGCAATGCATCAATATTTGATGTGAGCTCTTTGCTTTACACACAGCAATGCATTAATATTTGATGTGAGCTATTTGCTTTACACACAGCAATGCATTAATATTTGATGTGCGCTCTTTGCTTTACACACAGCAATGCACATTTTACAAATGGCTTCTGTTGCTTACAACTATTTGGCCAAGTTATTTGGTTGTCTTTTGGCTTGTTCTTTTCCTTTCTCTCTCTTTTGTTTTAAATAAGCCCAGAGAGCCTGAACATTATTATATAGGGACCTTGTGCAGGCCATTTCATTACCATGAGTGTTCTATCGGGGTTTTTAGCGTCAAGATATAGTATTTGCTGTACTTGGGATTATTGTCTTGCTGGACAAAGAAACCCTGCCCGGTATGATGGATCAAAACCTGCATGTACTTGTCAGCAGTCAGAGTCCCATCAATTTTGTGTAGATTGTTGACATCGTTGGCTGAGATTCAGTCCCAAACTTGTACTGGTTCCCTACTATTCTTTACTGTAGATGTTGAACATTGGCTTTAATATCGTTCGCCGTTCCGTAGTCGAATAATTTGTCGTTAATTGTCGCTGAGAAATTCAAACTTAGATTTATCTGTAAAAGAGCACACATCTCCAGCTTTGCCCATTCCACTGCTGTACTCTGATACCCATTCCACCCTTTACGTTTGGTTATATCTTTAGTCTATATTCACCGTCGTCTATACAGTAAAAACATAACCTGAGATACTTATCATCACTTTTGGAGAATAATTTTTGCATCTTAGTAGTTTCTATTATTAACAATGCAAACTTCTTGTACCATTTTAAGGATCTTGTATATAGGCCCCTCTTAAGGCAAGGATCCCCGCCACAATTTATCGCAAGGAGTTTTTAACCAACTTTTGATTTCTGTCCGCTTGTAATGTAGTATTTTACTTCGAGCTGGAACTGGAATCACATTTCTATGTTATAATGTGACTCGTCGATTAGAGTAGCCCAAGAGTCGGCGGCAGGTGGTATTTACTACTTGCCTTTCCCTCCAGTCTATCACCGCTAAATTAGGGATAGCCAATGCACATAGCCCTTGAGTAGCTTTGCGCGAAATTCACTAAACAAACAAAAACTAACTACCGGCGTTCAGGCAAAAGAAACTGCCCTTTTTAAAATATCCACATGTTTCAAATTCTCTAATCAAATAGTGTCACTTTTATAATGCCTCTACGGCTGAAAGTGCGAACGTATTCAGCCATCAGGTCATGTCACTAATTAAAAAAAAAGAAGTAAACAAATCTCAATATAAGAAACCCGATAACATGAGTGCTTCTTTCTAATTTATCCTCCTATAAAGAAGATTCACTTACTAACAACATTCGGGTTACTTGGTTCCTTCTATTATTGATTTAGTTCTGTCTAACAACATTCGGGTTATCTGGTTCCTTCTATTATTGATGTAGTTTTGTCTAACAACATTTGGGTTATCTTGTTCCTTCTATTATTGATGTAGTTCTGTCTAACAACATTCGGGTTATCTGGTTCCTTCTATTATTGATGTAGTTCTGTCTAACAACATTCGGGTTATCTGGTTCCTTCTATTATTGAGGTAGTTCTCTCTAACAACATTCGGGTTTTCTGGTTCCTTGTATTATTGATGTAGTTCTGTCTAACAACATTCAGGTTGTCTGGTTCCTTGTATTATTGATGTAATTCTGTCTAACAACATTCGGGTTATCTGGTTCCTTGTATTATTGATGTAGTTCCGTTTTTAGTAAGATGATAATTTATATGATAGTTTCGCAAATCGGAGAGATGCTATGAGAAATATAAAAGGCGAAATGTTAGACGTGACATTACAATATCTAATATAGGATATTTATTTAGACTGTCTTAAAAACAACATGATGAATGCGGATAATCTAAAAAAAAAACAGTTAATTTTTGCTACATCCCAGCCACAATTCAACCAATAATGAGTTACTAGATCATTATTGAGAAAAATTATCCGAGATGCACTCAAACTCGAAGGATTAGACTTGCTTGAATGTGATTAATCGTGGGATATCAATTTAGTGAGTGAAGAAATAACTAAGATGCTACCAGTTTTGAGTATGAATTTACTGTTAAAAAATCAGCTACAGTACAATGAATGTTGAGAACTTCTTTATACTCAAGTACAACTCGCCAAAACATGGTCAATCTCGTTTAGAAGAATCAGTTACGCTGCAGCCATTGTTATGAACAAGTCGCCACCTTGAAGTTAATATTGCTGCTATGGCTCGTTGTTAAGAAAGCCTCGCCACGAAACAGTTAATCTTAATCTCTTTACGTTTATTTAGTTAAGAAGAATTGATGAATCTTGGCTGAGAGCCAAAGCTAGATCATAATGACACTTACAATACAGTATTTTAAAACAACTGTTGTTGAGCTTATTATTTCATTGTTGTATCGTTACACTGTTAATTTGGAGTCCCCGAGACCACTATTGATAGTGTACGATTTGTTAAACAGATTCGTTCTTTTTCACCGAGTTAGAAACTGAACCAATTAGCGCTTCTTTGATAAAATGCTTCTGGTTTCTTTCGGAAGTAGCACATCCGCTGCCAGACTTCATTCAAGAAGATGATACGGAGTTCCGGCGTTGGCCTAGGAAGTGCCAAAATTCGCCTCAATTCTAAGCTGTTGAAGGTATTTTACATACTATATAAGAACATGAAAGAAGCAACAACATATCGTTTTAAACAATACTAGACTTTCTCAGAACCTATGAAGTTATGATGAAATGTTTTTAAGTTTCCAAACTCTATAAAATTTGATCATCACATTCATATCATAGGTCAATCTTTGTCTTCCCCCATTTCCTTTATCAGGGGTAGAGTTAGCGGAAAATTCAGTCTTTATTTTTTTGACAAAAACATATTTTGGAATGTTTATTATAATGGATTAGAAAATAGATATGATACATTATATTCATTTAAAGGATCTATAAAGTATTCAGTTGATAGCCATAACTCATTAAGTAAGAGAACTTTCGTTTGTGTCTTTTCTGAAGAGCAATACAGAATTCAACCCTCAGATAAAAGGGACATTTATTTTCTAAACTGCACTCGTACTCGAAGCTCTATTGGAATCATATTTTTACTGCTGTACATAATAGTATTTAAGCAATAAAAACAGACCGTTACTGCAATGAAATCAAGTTTGGTTTTATTGCACTATTAGTATTCTCAGTATTATATCGATGTAGCTATACATAGCGGTATTTGGAACCAAAAACAAACTCGTGACATTGGTTTCAATGAAATAGTAGATAGGTTTTCGGCTTTGAGAGTTAGAAGACAGGGAAGTTTCTGATTAGGGAGCCCTGACTGTAAATGTGAAGGTTGTTTAGTTTGCGCTCCGTTGCCACAAAAAAGTGTTCTGCACTTTTGGGCTTTGTATGCGCTATAAGAGTGACGGTCAAACCCCCATTATTAGATCAGACAAAATTAGTCCAAGAGTTGGCGGTGAGTAATATTGACTAGCTATCCTCCCTCTAATCTTATTAATTCAAAATTAGGGACGGTGATGCCTAGATAGCCTTTGTGTAGCATTGTGTCAACATTCTGAACAAACATGCAAACTGAAAGGAAAAGGTAGAGGTTATCCGTTGGCGGAAAGTGATTAACAAAACTATCCTTCTTGTTTCTAATTTACTGAAACTTATAGCCACTTTTTTACCTCATTAAATGACGACATGTTCCCCTTCTCGAGTTTTACTTTACCGGTTATTCTTGAGTTCACTCAAATTTCTTGTTAACCTAAAGTTTGTATAGCTTCAAAAACGGGGTAAGATTGTAGAATTAAGCTTTATTTAACGTGTATTTTAATATGAAAATAAAACCAGCAAAACTGACCAAAATAGAACAACAGTAACGCAGTCCTTACCACCTGAACTACTTTTGTCCTTCAGTGTGAATTTGAATTAGGCACTTTTTGCCCATTTCAGCTTTGTTGAACAGTAATTTAGGTTTAATCGTTAAAATATAATGCACATTATGACTGTCCAGCGACTCAGTGAAGATCTTTACAAAACTTTAAATATCCACAATGCTTACAAAGAACAAAGCACAATCTCCAGTATGTTCATAGGACTGTATGAATGCTTTAGACTGAGGACTAAGTAACAAAGATCTAGTTCTATAAATCACGAAACGAGTCACCTTTGTTACTTAGTCCTCAGTCTAAAGCATTCAATTCTAGTTATATAAATCACGAAACGAGTCACTTGAATGCTTTAGATTGAGAACTAAGTAACAAAGATATAGTTATATAACTCACGAACGAGTCACTTGAAATTTATAAAAACAGAATATTCGTGATCTTTTTTATGTTCGTTTAAAAAATACCATTTTTTCTTCTTTTTTAGACTCCGTGGAGATTTTATTTTATATTAGAATACAGTTGCTAGTCGTACATTTGAGAAAAAAATGATTTAATATATTTATCTTACAGTTGTTAATGTTTTACTCAAAAGTTTCAAATTTGACAATTTTCTTTTAGAAATAGATTTATATGTTTAGAAATATCTGCACTTTTTATTTTAGAATTTAAATTTGAGCATACTTGTGAATTGGTTTGTATTCTTTTTTGTTTTCAATATTTTTTGGTCCTACACAATTTATATTGTTAACATGTTTTAGCTTAATTTTTGAATAAAAGATCGAGGAATTTTGTCAAGACTGTGGAAGTGTGCCTCCCAGCGGCCCAGCGGAAAGTTTGAGGGCTCACATCGCTAAAAACCGGGTTTCGATACTCGTGGTGGTCACAGCACAGATAGCCAACTGTGCAGATTTATGCTCAACAACGAAGAAAGTGAAAGCGATGAAAATTAAATGAAACAAAATCTAAGAAAAGATGTCCAAATTTTCCATTATTCCTTGTATAAAGCTACAAAATTGGAACCATTGTCAGCCACGTGGTTAAATCACTTCAGGAAACTTTCAGAGTGCTCTTGCATATCTTTCTGACAGGAACTGTTGAATGGATCGTATATTTGCTGGGTTTTACTACAGATCCTATCCGGACCAACACAACGTTTTTTGTTATGTCTCATAAATATTCAGAAAATATTTGTCAATGTTCAAATACGTAGTTTTATTCATTTTGATAAGGTTTTGTGGAACAAACTAATTTACCAATAACTTATAATCATTCGCCCTTGTTATCCATATTGTGATATTTCATATATAAATCTTAACGAACATACTGATACTCCATCTTACACCCACCAACATGTATAATTATATGAGGATACTAGTTAGATAGAAAGGTTTATAGAAAAAAACTTGGAGCCAATGACTTGTAGTTAACAATGTTTACCATCGTTGATTGCATACAGGAAGGAAATGAGGGTAATACTGACGTAGTTCCTAAATACATGTACCTCAGTAAATCTATGAGATGGATTTCTAGAACTTTCTCCACACGTTTTTTTTTCTCTCTCTCTACAAAGATACGGGTACATCTGGCATGTACAAGAAGAGGTTTTCGCTTATAATTACACTATCTATCTAGCCATATATTTTGTTAACACATTATTCGTTGTCCTAAAATAAAAATACTTGTTAAACGCTAAGTGTATTTATTTTGTAGCCCCCGGTGGTACAGTGGTAAGTTTGCGGACTTACAACGTTAAAATCCCAGGTTCAATTCAACGTGGTGGACACAGCAAATAACCCAATGTGGATTTGCTCTAAAATAACCAAGTATATTTTGCATAATTCTTAAATTTTATTCAGTTCATTCTGCGATTTTAAGTCTTAAATACTATTGTTTTAAGCAACTTGTTATTTAAATATTGTTGTTTTAAGCAACTCGTTATTGAAATATTGTTGTTTTAAGCGACTCGTTACTCAAATATTGTTGTTTTAAGCAACTTGTTATTCGAATATTGTTGTTTTAAGCAACTCGTTATTTGAATATTGTTGTTTTAAGCAACTCGTTATTCAAATATTATTGTTTTAAGCAACTCGTTATTTGAATATTGTTGTTTTAAGCAATTTGTTATTCAAATATTATTGTTTTAAGCAACTCGTTATTAGAATATTGTTGTTTTAAGCAACTCGTTATTGAAATATTGTTGTTTTAAGCAACTCGTTATTCAAATATTGTTGTTTTAAGCAACTCGTTATTTGAATATTGTTGTTTTAAGCAACTCGTTAGTCAAATATTATTGTTTTAAGCAACTCGTTATTTGAATATTGTTGTTTTAAGCAATTTGTTATTCAAATATTATTGTTTTAAGCAACTAGTTACTTGAATATTGTTGTTTTAAGCAACTCGTTATTGAAATATTGTTGTTTTAAGCAAATCGTTATTCAAATATTGTTGTTTTAAGCAACTTGTTATTCGAATATTGTTGTTTTAAGCAATTCGATATTCGCACATATGACATCTAAAACTGAAACTAAAGTTTCAACTAAACTCTACCCTAAGCACACATTGAGAAAATAACCATGTCAGAGACCTCTAGGGTTTAAGTATATCCTTTTCTAATTTCGAACGTATGGCCACACAGAAGACAGTCAGTGTGCATTACCCGTCACCACATTGGTTTTGTACAACTTTGAACCGAATAACAGGACTGACTGTCACTCTCACAACACATCTACAGCTGAAAGTGCGTGGCGTGTTCAGCAGTATCGCGACGTGAGGCCAGTAGGTGCCACCCAACCAGTAATTAAAATATTGTTATATTTTCGTCAAAGCTATTCTTGCCAAAGTGCTTTGGCTGAATTACTTTTTTTACATTTCACCATTACATTTTGTTTTTAAGCCATATAGTGCATTTATATTACAAAGTACTGTTTACATAGGCATCAGCGGCTTTTATAGAAATACAAAGGTATAAATATACGTTAGTATGCCATTGTGTATACATCAAACTTGGGAAAACAAAAACAAACAGCTCCCATAATAAACTGACTGCGTATAACACATATACCGCCTCCCCTCTCCCAGTGGTTCAGCAGTAAATCTATGATCTTATGACGTTAAAAGTCGGGTTTCGATACCCGAGGTAGACAGAGCACAGATGATCCCTTGTGTACCTTTGCACTTAACAACACATACAATAGCACATATAAGGTCAATAATAACCTTGTTTCAATCCTACAGTATTACACAATAAGACTCATCCAGTTCTAATTAATTTATAAAGTATTATTTTCATCAGGGTTTTAAATATATATTGTCGTTGAATATTTTATTTCATTTTGTAACTGTTTCCAAACTTTCGGACCGGAGTGCCTCACTCTGTTAATAATTGTAACTAATCTTCATACAGTATATAATATTGTTCTTCAGAGTTTACACTATAACTATGAGCTTGATTTATATATATATATAACAAAATATTTTGTAAAGTCTTTAGGAATAATCTAGTTAATACAAACTTTTCATATATTTCATTTACCTATACTTATACATTATATAAATATTTTCTATATCATGATCTTTAAATATATGAGTTTTATTTTAGCAACTTTTAAATAATAAGTAACTATAATTTTCTCCAAACTATTATTAATAATCCTACACAAAGTAATAAAAATTTAAAATATAGTTTTATTTTATTAAATTGAAACGGAATACAGATATTTAAGGTACTATGTAGAAATTATGAGGTCTAGCATTGCGCATGCGTAATTATTTACATCATTTAATATTTTTATGAAAAAAAGATTTAGGAATTCATTAACGCCACTGTTTTCACGAAATATTGAAACCACATTTATTGCATTTGAGAAAATCTTTCTGCAGATGATCTAGTATATCCCAGGTACAAACAAAGTCCACATTATATTTTCTGAAAAAGACAGTTTCAGGCTACAATATCTAGGCTCTGTGAATAATCTGGTTGCAACTACAGTAGTCAGGTAAACACAACATTCAATCCATGTTACACAGCTAAAAGCTTTACAGCTTCACCAGAAAAATACCTTTTAAAGCATCTGCTAACTGTATTAAATGTGAGAAAAACCTTCACTCTTTCAGTAAGATACCACTTGTTTCAGTGTGTGTATTACGCTAATTTTGGGATTCTCTTTGTTTGTTTACTTGAACAGCACCCTAAAACAGGTTAAGTGACCAGGTCAGAAACCCCGATAAGGTTCAGGTACAGTCCTCCTTACTTTTGATTTGCAGACCAGAGGGAATGCAACAAGACGGCAGCACCCGCCTCTCTTTACCGAACAGCGGGATTGACTGTCACTATTGTAACACACTCACAGTTAAAAGTGCGAAGCATGTTTGGCAGCACAATATTTTGAATCAGATACCCTCAGATCTGCAGTCCGATAGGCTAACCAATAGGCAATACTCAGGCCTGAGGTTGTTTTTAAATTTTTTATAATTGTGTTGCTTCACATGTTAATGTAAAGTACCCTACATCTTACATCCAATTCCAACCAGCTTTTATTTTTCTCTCTCCCTAGTGTAACCAACCTGTGCAGAATAATGTCATTCCGTAGCCAACTTCGCATTCTCCCCTCCCACATCATGATTTAAAAAAAACAGGTATTTTACAATATTCTGGAACCAGACGACTTCTGTTTTTTCTAAAACGTCAGTAGTCAGCATTTCCTTGCTTAGAAAACGTTGACATCGTAAGCAAGAATCGACCCAAACAGAAGGGTTATGAAATCTTCAAACGAGCTATTTAACTGTGCGGCAGTATCATAAATAATCATTAATGTTCGAGTATTCGAATCTTAAAAAATGTAGTTTTAAGAAAATATTCTGGTAAACTAATAGAGTTTAATCTTAAAGTAGTTTTCAGAACCTTTTAAAGTGCGACAAAAATAAAAAAATCAAACGATCCCGAAATGTTGAATATTATATTTATTTGTTTGTGTTTAAACGCAAAGATACACAGTGGTTATCGAAACCCGACTTTTAATCTATAAGCCCTCCAGTTTGTTGCTGAGCCACTCAGAGGTACTGAATGTTATAAAACAATAAATGGACAATATAATAACACGTTTTATTAATGACTATAAGTTTAACATACATTTTATAAAGATTTTTTGAAATGTTTTCATTAATTAAAATGATAATCTTGGTTCAGTTTATTCTATTAAAACTAGGAATTTTGAATCAATTGTAAACAGCACCACATTATTTAAAAACGAATTAAATACCCTCAATATGAATACTTAGTTTGAATTTCGAAAGCTACTCGAAGGCTATCTGCGCTAGCCAACCCTAATTTAGCAGCAATAGACTAGAGAGAAGGCAACTAGTCAACACCACCCACCGCTAACTCTTGTACTGCTCTCTTACAGACGAAAAGTGGGATTGACCGTCACATTATAACGCCCCCATGGATGAAAGGGCGAGCTTATTGGGTAACAGGGATTCGAACCCGTTATCCGTAGGTTGCGAGTCGAGTGTCCTAATAACCAGGTTATGCCAGGTCCGTTGGCTTAAGAATAATAATACTTTAAGAAGTGAACATTTTCGGAAATTCAAACTAATGAAGATTGTTTCGCGGCTTATGTATAATATTTTTATGTAGTTAAGAGAAGAAAAAATACTGTGACAGATCTATTGATCTTTTTATTAGCTTTAACTTTTGATCAAAGCAAGCAATCTACTTATATTAGAACTAAAAACTAAGCCAATCATAAATATGACTAAGTTCAGATACTACACTAAGTAGGAAGATGGAATATCATAAAACAAACACTTATTGTGGTATAATGCAGTAATTCAACAGTTAGTTATCCTTGATGTTATTTACATTTTCGGCCGTAATCCTAACTATATCTCATAATAAAATATTTTAATAAAAAATAGAATATACCATATATGTCTAATATATATATATATATATATATACAAAAATTGGGAAGTACGAATAAGAACACCAAAAAGTAAGGAAACAAGGTAAGAAAAGCAGGATAACATTACAACACTTGGTGGTTTTTGACACAGTGCAACTTCAAGATAGGTGTGACCATCGTTCTTCCCATCCCTACTTTATGTGCTTTTTGTAACTCGGTAATTGTTCAAACTAAATGAAAAGTGTTTATAGCTAAATTTCTCTGTTCTAAACTTTGTTTCAGCAACCAAGTACAGATACATATATGTAATCCAATTTCATGACCTTAACGAATTGTATGACATCATAAGGTGGGAGGAAGTGTTTGATGCTGGAAATGAGACAGGAGACTCCAATAGTCATACTTTGATTATGGGAGACATTGTAGTTATCTGTGTGGTAAGGAGTGAGCCAAACTGCTGATTTTTGCAATTTTAAAATTTATTGAGTATTTAGAAAGGATTAGCTACTGATAAAACTCAGTTCAATCCTATAATTGGATCAAAGTTCAAAGTAGAACACGAAGTAAGAATGGGCGGAACGATGGCCACACCCACTTTGATGTTGCACAGTGTCAAAACCATCAAGTGTTGTAATGTTATCCTGCCCATTCCTACCTTGTTTCCTTACTTTTTGGTGCTCCCATTCCCCTTTCCTATTATTTTTTTTTAATTTTTCTCATAGTTGTTGTTTTTTTGGTACTAAGTCTCTAGAATGACCGGGCTCTAGGTCAATCCTTCTCATAGTTTTTTGCTGATATCTTTGCTATAGTTTTTCTTCCATCTAGCTAAGTTTTGTTTCACATATTGAGAATTACTGTTTCTAGCCTTATCTCTATTCCTGCAGTAATGGTCTCTTCGCTGGAACAAATACTTTTCAAGGTTATCAAAATAATATTTTCTTCTTTTCTCTCATTTTGTTTCCTTGAAATGGATATTTTAAACATCGCAATATTTCAAGTACAACCTTAGATGTCAATAGGTCACTCTTAATTTGAAAACAATGCAAAGGTAAATTAGACAACTTATCGTTCTTGTTTTCAGTCTAAAGTGCTCGAGCAAAGCCGTGCCAGACTTCGGCAGTGGTAGCGTTCGTCCTCACGTCTGAAGCACCGACTGCTATGACAGAATTGCTTTGTCCAACACAGAACCCTCGAGTCAGATGCATAAAACTGAAAACGTTGCTTCCAAAGGTTAGACCATAGTTATAACCTAAACCTAGAGAATTTATGTAGTTCATGTTTTTTTTTTATCTAGCTGATACAGCTGCAGGCTAATTACGTAGCGCGTGTGCATATCAATCGTGCACCCGCACGTGATATGAGGGTGGGTTGTTACTTGGCAACTCACAGAGTATGCTTGTAATCATAGAATATGGCTACTAGTGTATTGTTAGCTGATTAGTAGTGTTGCAAAATGGTTATTGTTATTACCAATGTTATAAGTAAAAGCAAGAAAAGCTCTTTTAGCCAGGGTAGCGTAATTCAATCACGTGCATTTAGATTTGCATAAAGTGAAGGCAGAAGAAAGCCTTTCAACAAAGCTAGTCAGTTAGATAGTCAGACTGATAATTTTGTGATTTTGTGAAATTTTTGCTTTTACTCTACCGACTTTCTCAAGCGCTTTGGTGGCTTGTTACTCTGCAGTTGGTTTGTTTACAAGTGTGTGTGTAAAGTGCTTATAAAGTTTTGTTTACATGCTGTTTGCATTGTGTTTGAGATTGTAACTTGTACTACACATATTGCACATCTGTCTCATTCCTACTATAAATACTACCGTATTTATGATATATTAAACATTTGAACCAGAACTGCTAAACACAAAAACTATTGTTTGTTTCATGCAACGTCATCGATTCCCTGTTCCGATTTAATATGATTAGGTTTGTTAAATTTTGGTTTTAGATTGACGTTCCTTGTATATATATATATATATATATATATAG
>NW_013667561.1:12415-33126 GCF_000517525.1 Limulus polyphemus
ATATATATATATATATATATATATATATATATATATATAGATAGATAGATAGATAGATATAAGAGAAAATAAGCCAGTCCAACGTTAGTTTTCTATATTATAAAATCTTACATTAAAAAAAGAAGGTTTATGTAAGTACACTAGGTAAGGCTGTGGAGATCGAGTGTCAATCATTGACATTATTACTAACCCAAATAATGTGTCATTTAATTTCCTAATCTAGCGCAAGATTTTCTCTAAAAAATTGCATTATGTTACCGTCTTGCTGCCATTTTAGGAGAAATCACTTAATCTATTTATAACGTTTTACATGATTTATGAAAAATGTAACATGAAAAAATAGAATGTCTTTTGAACGTAAAGCTTTCCTCGAAACTGAAAAAGGAGATTACCGAAGTAGAAAATAAGTTCTTTTTAGAAAATCTAAAAAAATAACAGTTTCCCCTTTACACTTAGTAACACCTCAATAGAAAATTATCAATAAAGGCCAACCTAAGTGTGCTTGAAAAGCAACTGCAAGCATACAAAACGAAACTCCGTCAGCGGGGCACTATCAAAGACGTTTTCTACTGATATCCTAAGGTTATGGAAGCACACTGCACTCGATAGGTTTGTCAAACACTACACATAACCCGCCAGAAGCGAGGTCAAATCTTCAGAAAGGCAAGCAAAACGGACGGGATCATTTTTTTTGTGTGTGTGGATAAAGACCATAACGACAGCCTGGAGCTTCAATAGAGTATTGGCTAGTATAATGGAAAGGGCAATGAAAACGAAAACAGCTGGCTTTCGTTCAGGTTTTTGTGAACAATCTATTTACTGGTGAGGCTGAGACTAGTGGATTTCTATATTTTCAAAAGCAAAGAGGCGAAATGGACTTTTCAACTAAACTACGCAGTGGCTTTTAATATCTATCAAAATATTAATACACGGAACAATTTAAAACACCATCAAAGCTGTAGAAATAAAGTCGAAATTTCGCCAATATCATACCAACATGAACCTAAACACAGCTATGTATAATTTAAATCCTGACATAGTTCTTTTCAAAGGTGCACAAACAAACTCCTCCACTGTACAGAAAACACGGGATTTTTTACCATTCATTTCTTAAACGTTTACTGATTTTGTTTCTGTCCATTATTTTGTTTTTCTCAAATATTAGATAATAAGATACGGATCTGCTTATATCGTGTGTTTTCTTTTCTAGCTGGTACAATGTTTTCAGTATTCGCTTCATAGTTCCATTTCTGTTCCTTTCATCGTAGGACTGACATTTTTATATATTTCATTTGGTCGTAATATAAATCGACGTTCATTCTTCAACAGAAATTTGAACTAAATTTGTTAGGATTTGTGAAGCGAGATTTATCATCTAAATTCCAGCACTTAAAACTTATTGACACTATCGAGCATTTTAATACAAATTGCAATCCATGTTTATCTAACATTGCCAACTACCTTAAGAAATCGCCAAACAGTAATAATTACTACAACTAATAAATTGGTTATTGTTTTTTTTAAAGTTGCGCCAATAAATTAGGTTTTATCAGTTAGCACATAAAGATAATAGCTCTACAAGAAAGACGTTATAAAACATTATTAAAACGAAGTTCAAACCAGTTGTCTTTGCTATCATCTAGGAAATTATATAACAACAAAGAGAAAGAAAAACTCCATATTTTATTGGCACTATTTTGAGCAAAATTTGAATTCGCAATAAAGACTTCTTTGTAATATGCAACTTCATATTTTTTTTTTAAAAAAAGATAAATTTGGAATATGAAAACCACAAATAAAACAATGTGGAACTTATTCAATTCTACATGGACGATATATTAGCTGTGACGACTGTTGCCTTGACCTCTGACCACGAGCAAAGATCACTGTGAACTTGACTTCTAACTAAGAATCGAAATAATAGTAATATTATCCTTTGAGCACGAGTCAAAATAATTTTTCATTTCCATCTTTGACTACGAAAAAAAAAAGTGATCTCTGTCGTGGAGTCAAAGCTATCGTGACCTAAAAATCTGGCCAGTATATATATGGGAAAAAATGACCGAGTTTTGGTGCAAAGTGTTTATATATTTCCAAGGCCTCGTTCTCTTTATATATGTATATGATTTGTATATGAAAATACGCCCATTTACAAAATATTTAGCACAACTGATTATATAAGTCAGGAAATACATTCTATAGCTCTATGGGTTGGTTGATGTTTTCACAAAAGCGATCTAGTAGAACACACAAACACTTCAAAACGTGTTTGTTAACCATATTTAACATGTGTTTTATTTTTCGTGTTAAGAAATCTTCTCATTAAGATTTTTAATTTGAGTTTTTAGAAACACTTAACACAAACACTATCGTTTTCATGTATTACTACAATGAGAAAACATTTTAAAATTATTTTTAAACTCACTTTACATAAAGAATTGTCTTAAATCTGCACCAAGTTAAAAAATACCCTCTATATAGAGAATTGCCTGTAATTAAAATATAACCACTCTATACAGAGAACTGTATATAGTTAAAATAAACATGTTTTACATAGAAAGTTGTATCTAGTTAAAATAAATATACCTTCTATAGAGAACTGCTTGTAGTTAAAATAAACACGTTTTACATAAAGAACTGCCTGTATCTAAAATACATCCACATCATACATAGAACTGTATGTAGTTAAAATAAACATGCTTTACATAAAGAACTGCCTGTAGTTAAAATAAGTTTGTCTATATTGTTTAATGACACTAAACATACCCTTTATTTTTATAAGTTTTAGAATAACTTTTAAGTAACTAAAACCTAAGTTTCACATGTAAAAGAAGCTTTTCTTATCCACACCTTTCTTAGCAAACTTGGGTTCCGAACATGAAGCTTATTACGTAAAAATATGCTTGAAGTATCTTGTATCAATATTTTCAAAATATCTTCTGTTTAAAAACAATTATAAGAAACGACTCTGCCACCGAGTTACATGCTTATTTGATGTATAGTATAAATATAAATAGCATATTAGTATAATTTATAAATTATAGATAAATACCACTGACAGTAATTGTAATCCGTGACGGATAAGTCTTAAAATGTGTAAAGATGAAAACAGAAGGTTTGATCCTACAAATGAAACGCAAATTGTGCTTTGTGAGGTAAACCTAGAGATCTAACAGTGGTTAAGTATATCGAAAACTTATTTTCAGGACTCATTGAATTTAATACTTATCAACAAAAAATTCTAAAATCCAAATGAAAGACGTTTTTTGAAGATAGCATCCAGTCAACATAAGTCTATTGATGCAAAAGCAAGGCGATATTTTCTCTCAATAGAGATATTATCTCGAAGTTGTCGGAGTCAGCTGGTTCACTATTATTTTTGGATTCAATAAACCGAAAGCTATTTGCTTCGTATGCTCTACTTTTCTTTCTTGTAGTTATATATATAAACACTCTTGATATTAGTGGTGATCGGTAAATATTCTGGAAGACTTGGCACGTAGAGTGAATTTAAAGCCTCAAACTTATCCATTTTAAGCTCTCATTTTTTTCTCTTCTTCCTATACTGAATTGTATAATTCCTTTCCATTATCTGTATTGCACCTCCTACAGTGGAGGAACATGTGCGAGATTAGATTTTAAACTTAATCAATCATGTACTTGCCCATTATTTTAATTATATTTCTACATCTATTAATACGTTTAGTTTCATACCATCAGCAGACACCACATTGCATTATCCAATGATAAGCAGTCACTACACTGGTTTATCCAACGATATTTTCTGAATTTTGTTTTTAAATTTTGCTTTGTTTTTGAGAACGTTCGGATGGTGATTTCAAAATATACAATATACTTTTTTACTACTGAAATGGTTTTAATCGGCTGTTTTTTCCTCCTTGTCTCTCTCTCTCTCTCTCTCTATATATATATATATATCATTACATTTATTAAGTGCTCGATCAGTGAGTGCTTCTACTTCATTAAACGCAATTTAGATTCTATTGAACCTGAAAGTTTTCTCACGCCTCAGAAGCAGTGAAAGACCGGGAAGACTTTAGAGTCGTACACATGAAATATAAGAAAAAAGTCACCGTGCTGTTGTTTTTTATTCTAATTTCTTTAAAATAAAAGGTGTAAAATATAGCATATGGTGAACAAGAATGAGAGAAGTATAATGTTTATCTAAACCTAATATCACATCATTTAGGTGCAATCAAACCAAAACTTATGTCATGTTTTAAAGCAAACTCCACTACAAAAGATAAGCTTTTTTGGAGGTGGGATTAACCGATATGTTTTTAAGTTTGTTTTTGAGATTTTACATGAAAATGTTTTAAAATTACACCATTTTTTTATGATTGAAAAGTAAGCACATCATCAACGTTCAGAAGTTTGTTTTTTTCTTATCAGCAGTTATGTTTAACGTACTAAACTATCGTTACCAATACAATTTATTGTGAATTCTTTTACAATTGCTACTGGTCTTTCAATCCACCATATTACTATTAATTATAAATATTATATTAGCCTATCAGACTTGTAAAAAAATACTCGTTTCTCACCATATCAAACTATTCTTTATATTAGTCTGTTAATTCATCAAACTAAAGTCAAATTCAGCTTATATTCAATCAAAATACAAATAATACTAACTTATATTCTTGGTTTTGAATTTCGCGCAAACCTATATGAGGGATAGCTACGCTAGCCGTCCATAATTTAGCAGTGATAGACTAGAGGAAAGGTAGCTAGCAAACATCACCTACCGTCAACGCTTGGGCTACTCTTTTACCAACGAATAGTTGGATTGACCGTCGTATTATAACGCTCCCACGGCTGAAGAGCGAGACGGAGATTCGAACTCGCATATTGCGAGTCGAGCGCCCTAACAGCCAGGTCATGCCAGGCCTGACCTGTATTCAACAGACCCAATCATAATGCAAACCATTTTGGTCTATAATCAACTTACTCAATCAGACTACAACAAGTCATAATAAGCTATATCTAGTTCTAGTTATCATTTTGCCAGGATACAATTAATAATAATCTCAGTGATCCAGCTCTAGTTATCATTTTGCCAGGATACAATTAATAATAATCTCAGTGATCCAGTTCTAGTTATCATTTTGCCAGGATACAATTAATAATAATCTCAGTGATCCAGTTATAGTTATCATTCCATCAGGATACAACTAATACTAATCTCAATTATCCTGTTCTAGTTATCATTCCATCAGGATACAATTAATACTAATCTCTGTGGAATAACGCGATTTTTAACAGTTTGGGCATCCTCGACCTGAATAACAAGCATATATCAGATATAAATACTTGATACTGATAAAAATACTAGACTTGTAAATTGTGAGTTTTTTTTCCGCTTCATTTAAATACTAGTCTGATTGGATTATGTATGTTTTTTTTCGTATAATATGAATACTAGACTCTTTGTCTTGTATGTTTTTCGCACAATGTAGATACTAGACTGTTTGGATCGTGTGTGTGTGTGTGTGTGTTTTCACATGATGTAGACACTAGACTGTTTGAATCGTGTGTGTGTGTGTTTTCACATGATGTAGATACTAGACTGTTTGGATCGTGTGTGTGTGTTTTTCGCACGATGTAGATACTAGAATATTTGGATTGCGGGTCTTTTTACGTATTATGTATATATATATACACTAGAACTGATTGGAATGTTGTTTTATTTCCTTTAACATGTTGTACATACCAGACTGAGTAGATTCTATCTCATCACACTACAGGTGTTTCGGAATGCAGTTTTATAAATAAAGCCAACTCTATCGGGCATGTCAGTATGAACGAATGTCCAGTTTATTTACAAATCCTTGTATATATCATATTACAACTACGATACACAGAACTAAGTATTCATAACAACAAAGAACACTTTAAATAAATACAACAGTTTGACTACACGAATTGGTTTACATAGTACAAATTATATACTCTGAAGATTTAGCTTAAATTTTTTTGTTAATTCACAGTGGTAGCTATTAGATCTCACCGAGATAAATCCTGAGACGTTTTGGTAAAACTGTTAATAACTATCATTCTTCAAATAAGCTTTATCGTCATATAAAACATATTTTAAAGTTTCAATAACCTTGTCTATTATCTACGGATAACCAACTAGTTCTCGATTAATTATCGTTAATGTGACACGCTTGCTAATAACAAAATACTTCCTCCAGTATCGAAACTTAACAGCTGATGCTCTATCTTTGCCGAGTAATATGTTTTCTACAGAAAAGCTGAAAAACAGGCGTTCATTTCGATTGGGATTTCATCTAAACATAAGGTCAGTGTTCTTCTGTTCTGCGTGCTAACTTTTAAATAACGCAAACGTTAAAGTCTAGATCTGTTAAAGCTATGTGTAATTTCCCCAAGTATAACATAATATTGCTGAAACAAATCACTTTTAAAACAGCAAGATCAAATGAAAAGGACTACACGGTACGTCATGAACAATAAAAAAATGTAATACTGAAAGGTGACGAGATATAAAACAAATATTACAAGCGCTTTATGGACAATACACTTTCGTTAACTGAGATAACTGACCGTACTATAATAATATAATGTGATACAAAACTAAATCATATCCAAGAGACATCGTGTTAATGCATAACGTAAAATTTATCCAAAAACAATATGTGTACGTGTGTGTTCTACATTATCCACTGCAGTGCATGAAAGGGGGTTACGATATTTTTTAAAGTTGCTTTATTTTAAGCGAAAAATTGCCCGATCGGCTAGCTGCAATGTTTTCACCACAGGGATCGAACCCCAAATTTAACCAATATAAGCACTCAAAAGGTTACCGCTGAACCAGGGGGGCCACTTTTCGAGTAGTTACAATTAGTGTTTCTTTCTACAACGAACATCATTCTACATAACAGAAAACAGAAAATCTGTTTTGAAAAGGGAAGCTTAACAAATATCGATGATTTTTTCTGTTAATCTCAGTTAGTTTTCAAACTAAATTTTTAAACTTACTTCACAGAGAAGATGAATGAAAGTCGTTGAAGTCAATTCGTTTGAATGTTACTTGTGGGAGTTATGCCGCTGGCAACAAGTACGTGACTGTTAGTTAATGGACTAAAGTGAATGGGTTTGTTGTTGTGAATAGTGTGTCATCCTATTGAAAAGTGTCACAGTTCCCAAGTATATACACGCGAATATGTAAATTTCCCGACTATCATTATCAATATGGATTTATGCGGGCGTAATTTGAACATTAGTTCATGAGTCGTTTATACTTTTTAGTCACTACTCTACTTGGATCTGAATTCAGACTTTATCTTTGATGTCGAATATTGAATGTTCTTGTCATACAGTTATGATTTCTGACATCAAGTATTCTTATCCTACAGCGTTAATATTTGGTATCGGTTATTTATATCCTACAGAGGGTTGAGTACGTTATATTAAAATGATTTTTAATATGCAAACCATCAAATTACATGATAGCTACAACCGACATAAAGTCACGATGGAACGGCACCTATCAGAACTAAATTTTGACATAGTTTGGCGTTTCGTAGATAGTGTAATACCATGGAAAATTGGTCGTTTTTGAATAGAGAATATAACAACCCTTTCCGATGGATCGATTTGGAGCACCAGACCCACCAGAAAGAGACCAGCAACAAGTCGTACCACAGCTGTGGTAAGCAAAGTGTGACGTCTTGTAATAGGTGAGAATCCATGAAAACAAATGTCAGTGGCAAAAAATGTCTACGTGTCACAGGCAACAGTGCACAACATAATCAAAAAGAATCCCCATCTGGAAAAGCGAGTCAAGTCACATGTTTACAAGTTGCTTTCACGTCACATTTGTTCAACCATGCAACACCTCAGGCAGCTAGCGAAAGAAACGTGTATTCATGCTATTCCATACGAAAACAATTAGTTACATCGTCACACATAGTGTCTATGGATTTCTGTGAGATCACACTGTAAAATGACCGCTGGGAAACCGTACATGCTTATGGAAAGCCTGCAAGGAGGAGGGTGTGTATTTTAGACATGACATCTTTACGATGGAGCCTTTTGCAATGGAAACTACGCTACAGATCTATTTTCAAAATGGACTGTAATGAAAAATGAGGTTAAAAATCGTGTCAACATAATGTACCCAACTTCTATATGTACGCACATCCCTGTAATAAAAAAGGTATTTTTTTATCATACAGTCTTTATTCCTGAAATCAAATATTATATCCTATATATCTATTTATAGGCACATGCCAGGCCATTAGATTACTCTTAACATACAACCTTTATCCCTAGTACCAGATGTTCTTTAAATACATATGTATATGCAGAGACCTGTAATCAGGTTACTCCTATTTCATAGATTTCATCCCTAGTACCATATGTTCTTTAAATACATATGTATATGCAGAGACCTGTAATCAGGCTACTCCTATCTCATAGATTTCATCCCTAGTATCAGATGTTTTTATCCTATATACATACATATATATGCACAGCCCTGTAATCAGATATTTTTGTCCTATATTTTTTACGTGCTTAATATCTGGTTCTCTTATATTTCACGAACAGCATAAGTTCATCACCAGGAAAACCTGAGACCTCAGACGTTATTCTTCGCTAACTTCTGTATAAGACTCATCTATTGAAAATCGTCTTTAATGTTCAAAGCCTAGACCTAAGCCGTTGTCTCTTAAAAACATTTAAAAAGGCCTAATTTTATCTTAAAAATGATATTTATATAAAGTTTTATGAAACTATTATCAATCTTAATGACAGCTGTAAACTGAGTAAAATAAAATGCATATTTTCAGTATTGTATTCGTAATGCATTTCCATAGTTACTCTGAATAACATATCCAATTAAGACAAATGTACACTGTAAATGTCATGAGAGATTGTGTAATACTCTAAACATCATCGTCATCATCACCAGTTTACATGTGATTCTAAGCGAGTGCCTATACATCATTGTTTGACTTAAGTAGTGCTGACTTAAGCAAAGAACACGCAATAAATGATGGCCATAATACTTAAAAAATATATATATTTAGTCAATTTTTCGCTTCACAGCCTCTTCGTGAATATTCTATAAACACATTCTTTTTCTAGTTTCTTGAAAACTCGTATAGCACAATTCCGAAGAAGCTGTAAAGCGAAAGGTCGAGTAAATATAACACTTTCCCTTAAAAAATACAAATTTGTATTTTGTATTTATGGCCAAGCTACTAAGGCTATTTGCCACTGTCCCTCATTTTGAACTACAATCACTCATCAACACCCTAATTTCAACGTTAAGGGATTTACTGTCATTCTTACAACGCCTTAAAGTGTTTTTGTGGGGAATAGTTTATAGTGTCGCACGGATTCGAACCCGGCTCGCCAGCTATGAAACCCAGAACTTTATCGCAGGGCCAATCCAAGCTCTTTCCGAAACACTAGGATCGTTTTCATTCTGTTTGAGAGTCTGTACACCCAGTAATAGACTGGTTAAAAAGGCTTACGAAACAACATCTCTATTTGTACGTGATATGCCACCTCATATTGGTGCCTGTAGAGGTTTTATGCGTAACCAAAGTAGGTGTCCAGTACTAGACTAAGCTTTAGACTAACTAGGCCAGGAGTGGAGCCTTTAGTGATCAGTCGGATAGGTCCGATATCCAATCTCATCAGTCATTAATATGTATAATTATATTCGGACTAGAGCCGGGTCCGATGTCCAATCTGATCGGTCATTAATATGTATAAGTATATTCGGACTAGAGACGGCCCGATGTCCAATCTGATCGGTCATTAATATGTATGAGTATATTCGGACTAGAGCCGGGTCCGATGCCCAATCTGATCGGTCATTAATATGTATAAGTATATTCGGACTAGAGCCGGGTCCGATGTCCAATCTGATCGGTCATTAATATGTATGAGTATATTCGGACTAGAGCCGGGTCCGATGTCCAATCTGATCGGTCATTAATATGTATGAGTATATTCGGACTAGAGCCGGGTCCGATGTCTAATCTGATCGGTCATTAATATGTATAAGTATTCGAAATCGAGCCGAGCAGCACCTTTTTATTTTCCACAAGTATGGTTGGACCTAAAAATATTTCTTTATGCTCAGACCCATAGCGGTTTCTTTTTCTCAGAATCGAATTGCGCTGGACCTGACACTGCAAGTCTCAGAATTGGGTCTAAACATTCCAGTCCGAATTCGACTTTATTCTACTTATAATGAGGAAATGCCGCTTTAATATTTGAAAGAGGCGGTTGAAAATTTTTCATAACTGATATTATTTGTGATACTGATTAACAGCTTTGATTGTTCTAAAGAAAAGGGCAAAAATATTTATTCTCGAAAGAATAACTTAGCTCTTCTGGTATACTAGTTACATCAGAATTGTAAAATTCAGTAAAAATTACTATTTTTTATTTCTCAATAAGACTGTTCTCGGGTTTGGGATACGTTTAGTATTATAAATAATCAAGTACATTAATAAATACTAAGGATACGAGTTCGCTAATTAATAACACAGGCCTGCAATGGTTATATTTTTTGAAATTTTTACATGCTCTATAGTAATTTCTGTATGCTGAATCCGAAAATGATATCCATTTTTTCTCATTCACGTACAGATTTTGTTCAAAACATCATAACGCAATACATAAAAGAAAGACTACAAGACGTAGATTTCCCAAAAGAATCAGGATGAATGAGGATGCATAGTCGTATGACATCAATGTTCTTCCTTTTCCTCCAGTTTGTTTGTATTTTTGTTAACAAACGTAATAATAAAAAATGTTCATTGTGGTAAACGAAATAATAATTTGATCTAAATAAGAGTTTGTTTGTTTTTTTGTTCTAGATTTGTAAAAACTCCTTTCGTGATGGAAAAAAAATGAATATTATTTTCGAGATATGCGTAGCTGAATTATGGAAAATCCGTTATTAAAACCAAAACAACTTTTATGAAGTTTAAATTCGCAGGCCTGTGTTATTTGTGAAACGTTGAACGATATGATATTTACTGGCTACGATAATACGAGTCGTTCAAAGGATGCATTCAATCCAATATTTTACTACCTCCTCATAGTTGAAAACAAGTCTTCTGTAATTAATTATATATGTCACTTGAGTTTGATTCCTTTTTTCACGAAACGTCGGTTTGGAATAAAATAGTTTTTTTTCTGGAGTGGGTAGTCGTTTTTGTTTTGTAAATATTAATAATACTGTTCTTTGATTAAGTGTTTAGATTCCTAGTGGACAAAAAGATCTATACTACATCAGCAAAAATTTTACAGCCCCTCTTTTCATTACATAATTTGATACAAACCTGAAAAAGTTGTTAATATAATTTAATTAAAGCGTGTTATTTAATTTCTTTTTTTTAGAAAACATACATCAAATTCTCTACTGCGATATTTTGAAGTTCATTTCATAATATTTTAACGA
Organism: Limulus polyphemus; assembly: GCF_000517525.1. Taxonomy (NCBI): domain Eukaryota; kingdom Metazoa; phylum Arthropoda; class Merostomata; order Xiphosura; family Limulidae; genus Limulus; species Limulus polyphemus. The sequence continues at coordinate 23,889 of NW_013667561.1, forward strand.
TCATATCACCACCAGATCAGGATTACCTAAAGAACTACCCTACGCCCTTTCCTTCTCCTTCACTATCGTGGTCACTACTTTCCACTGGAGGGTCTAATCCCGTGTGCACTGTAACTTGGACATTTCTGTTGACACTGACTGCAGGGTAGAACACTTCCTGGTGGAGACCAGTGAAAGCTACGAGGCCTTGGCGTTCATCGTTAACATAGAAACTTAGCTGATGCTCATCCAAGTTTAACAGCACTCCAACGACAGATCCTGTATCTATTCCGCCCTCTGTTCTACTGTGGTGATGATCGGAATGTAAGAACCACGATCTCTGATGGTCGATATACATACTCCATCCTTTGTCATCCTTACCTGAAAATAGCATATTCAGCTCATGACAGTAAACACCAGAAAAGAAAACCCTTTGGTCCTCCAACCTTAAACGTAAATATTTCCTTCATCAGGATAGACTATACTTTACCTAGCATATTTAACCACAAAAGTGTTTCTTTTTTTACTATTTAATTTTAAAACCCACTCTATACTCGATTAAACGTGGTCTTAAGAGTTCCGAATTTCTTCACGCTTAAAAATTGTAATTTTTTATTTTTATTAATAAATACGTATTAACGTAATTTCTTGTTAAACATACATATATTTTCTAACACAAATAGCTAACTAAATTAATTAAAACACACACACACACTTAGGATTTAATTTATTTCTTTCTATGCAATGGTTTTATTTGTCATCTTTTCTGTGCAATGTTTGAACTTTGGTACAACAACACGACTACTTACATGCTACAGAGGAGTATGGATAATTTAGATCTGCCATTTGAGTAAGATGTAATTTATGTGATTAGACTGGGTAAACTTTAAAACTTGGTTAAAAAAATAACCAAACATTCGGTTTGTGTATGTACGACTCACCATGCTAAGACTGGTTATTTTTTACCAAATGTACTCAACAAGCACTTTCTTTAAACTAATTGATGAAATTGGTGAAAAAGTAACCAGTTCTCTTCGTAATTTACTTGTCAGCCAACCGATGTGTTATTTTATTAAAACTGTTTTAAGTGTATAGGTATGATTCCTTTTTTATCTTTCCATTTAGTTATCTAACTCTTGAAAATTAAAGTTAAAGAAGTCATTTTCTTTTCTTTATTTTAATCGGTAATTTCTTCAGAATACTCCTCATCAATGTTTAAAAACTGTTCTTTGGCGGGAAACTTCCTATTAGCTATTCAGGCGTACTGCTGCTAACGATAAACCTACCGTAATTATTGATAGATTTCTTAAAGAAATTCGAAGCAGTTTACTTGGGAGTCATAATTTGAAAGTTTGGGATTTTTTTTCAGATTATGGGTAAGTACAAAGATAGCCATCAGGCACTAATTTCACGAATGGTATAAAATAACGAAAGATGCAGTTAAAATAAATTAGTAGAAAATCAGTGCTATAAGCGTTTAATAGTTTGTCTAATTTTTAAAGTAGAAAGCTAGAAGAATAAGGTTATCAATCGATAAGTTAAATATCAGAGTTTCTAAATATTCTTGTTTGGCTATTTGAAAAGTACAATATTTTTAGGAATTATATCGTTTTTTATTTGTTTGTTTCTGTGTTGTTGTTGTTTTTCAAAAACAACGACAATATATATATATATATCAAATAAAGTGAAAAATCTCGACTTACCCAGCATTATGTCTTTGGCCACATCGAAAGTGGCGACACCAAATCCAGGGTCCGCATTCGTATTGTATTTATCAATAGTAAATTCCCAGTAATGCAACCCTTGGGAGAAACCTAAGTTTCCTAGCACCACGCGGTGTTCGTAGGTGTCGCACGTGACAGTTTGATTCTCATTGGACAGTATGATGTCAGAGTGGGCAGTCAATGGATCCAAACTAAACCAGGCCACTAGAGAGAATATAGAAACCACGTTACTAAAAATTGTCTGACAATTGAAGCTTTTGTAAAAAAAAACTAAAAAAACGGCTTTTTATCCAATATCAGGTAAAACAACAGAAAGTATTAAGAGCTCAAAAATAGTATTTCATTAAACCAGAAATCAAGATGTCATTTAATATATACCGGAACTGTAAGAGCTCACAATAACTATGTTCACTTTCAATATTTTCCCAATTTCTATTTTTAATATTAAAGTGTGGTCAAAATTCTAGTGTGTAAAAAATAACACATTTTGCTGATGCTTACAAATACGTGTTTTCAGGTCGTAGAGTACAGGTCGTAGAGTAGCTGATGCTTACAAATACGTGGCTGATGCTTACAAATACGTGTTTACTCTACGACCTGAACACGTATTTGTAAGCATCAGCTACTCTACGACCTGAACACGTATTTGTAAGCATCAGCTACTCTACGACCTGAACACGTATTTGTAAGCATCAGCTACTCTACGACCTGAACTATAAAAGGATTACCCCCCCTCTCCAGTACCTCAGCTAAAAACAGGATTTCGATACCCGTGGGGGGCACAGCACAGATAGCTCATTGTGTAGTTTTGCGCGTAACAACAAACAAACTAAAAGGATTGGTAAATCATTCTAATTAATTTATTATGTATGGATATTTTATCAATGAACTCGTGTAAACTGGCCTTATCAGGAGTTCTTGTTTCGAAATATCATTTTCAAATTTTTGTTATGATACTTAAAAGTGGTCGCAATAGTGAAGTTTTATAGATAGTCTTTTCAACACGAGTACGGCATCTAAAATTTATCTATATGTCAAAAATCGTGATATAGAGAGAAACAAACTTTGTAAGAAAACTGTGTAACTTCTATTTTGTAAAAGTAGGTCACGCTTTGTGTTGATTTCTTAGCAACGAATGGCTGGCTCTCGTTGTATGGTCTCTTTTGAAAGCTTGAGGTACGTGTGGGATAATCCGACATGGACAAGGAAAACCTCGAAAAAAATGAGGTTTAAGATTTTGTAAGTGAGCATTTTTTGTTGTTCAATATTTAGAAACCAATCAAAGACCGTATTTCACAAGTAAAAATGTTTAAATTGATTCGTCCAAAGACAGACAAACAAAAAGAAAAAATAAATATCACGCTAAATGAGAACACGGTTACAATCGACACATAACAAAGGTAGATAGAACATTATGTCAAAACATTTAAACACTAGACTGACCTCCACTTGAACTTTCAGTAAAACGTATAATACATGCCAAACACACGCACATAAAACAAATACATACACAAAGACAGATCAAACTGTCAAAGCCTTCCTTTATCCAAGAAATTTTCCAATTTAACTTCAAAATACTGAGTGATACATTAAAATTCACTGCCTGTGCTAGCTGAACCAGCCACAGTAAGAAAAACAAAAACTGGTTAATAGCCGGATATGACCACCAAGGCCTAAACAGCTCCATGAGAAGACGTAGACAGCTTATGTTGGCGATAACTAATGATACGTATAAATTCACGGAATAAGAAATTTTCTAAAAAAAGTATTTTTGTTTGTTTGTTTGGTGTTAAGCACAAAGCTATGTAATGGGTTATCTATGCTGTGCCCACCACGGGTAACAAAACCCAGTATTTAGTGTTATAAGCCTTCAGATTTAGTTATCTAGCGTTAAAAGGTAGCACTAGAAATGTTCCCTCTGGCATATTCGGCAAGTTCGACTTTTTTGTTCAATGTCCTTCTTCAGAGTTTGAAAAGTCTTGAAGAGAAATTTAGTTTTTGTTTTCCTTCAGCTCGTTTTGAAGATTTCGACTGGAGCTCATCTGAAATGGAAAGCGATAAGAACATTTCCATAATGGCTAGCAGTTTAGAAATTAAGTTTGGTAATATGCTGTTGGGCTCATTCTATTTCACTGTTGTAACGAAAAATCAGCAGTCTCAGACCATGCAATCTAAATTTTGTTTCCATTTTCGTGGTTCAGTGGCTTCGCGCTTTGGACCATAGTTGGATGTTTGCGAATTCGAAGTTGACTAGTGTCGCGCTGTTGTGTCTGTGAGAAAGACATTTTACCTTAGTATACCCAGATGTATGATGGTTATCCAGCTATTAGTTGGGGGGGGTTAACCTGAGATGGACTGGCATCTCGTCTTGAAGAAATGTGTCACCATTCTTATACGCTTGTGTCAATTAAGCCGGAGTTCAGCACCAGATCCCATGTGCCATTTCGACATAGGAGGGATTTGACCTGATACCTGTGCGAGTTAATTTTTTTGAAAAAACAAACAAAGAGGGCATCTGTGGTCAGTGAATCAGAAGCTACTGTCAACCGTTCCTGCCAGGATAAAGCGACTCTACATATTGGGACGAGCTCATATTTCAGCTTGAAAGTAAATTATGTTTAAACATTCCTAGGTTGCTAAGGGAATGTGGAATAATGTCATACTACATTTTTTATTAAAGTAAGTGTGCATTGTGCTAGAAAGGGTTGAGAAACACTGGGCTATGGCTTATGATGTAAAACACCACATCCGTATACTGGCAATGTGGAAAAGTAGATGATAAAATAAAAATCAACGAACAGCAAAGAAAAGGCGGACGGTGTCACTAAGGGAAGTGTCTGTATAGGTACGTCTGAACTCAATATTCTCCCAAACAAATGCACTTAGATGGACTAGAGCCTCATATTTCAGTTGATAGTTGACTATTTTAACTTGGAAAAAGGTAGTTATCTTCATTATTAATGCAGATTTTTGTAAGGTTTCATTTGTTTGTTTGTAGTACTGAAATAGTGTTTTCTGTAAAACAATCAATAACTAGTGCAGTTAAACAATGAAGTTATGATTCCATAAAAAAAAAACAGAAACATTTGAGATATTTTCATATTTATTGTTTAACACACTTTATATAAATACTAACATATTCATAAGCTGAGTTAGATACCATAAGTATCTTGCCTACCTCAGACGTAAGAGAGGGGTGGTAGAGATAATAACGTTATAGTTTCCCCAAAGTTTCATCAGAGGGCTCTACTGTCTTAGAGTCATAGTTCCACAAAGTGGAACCAGGAGGCTCGTTGCGAGGCCACCATATCGAAACCAGATTTCTAGCGTTATAAGTCCACAGACTTACCGCTGTGCCACTGAGAAGCTGTCTGCTTACCATACTGTGGTTTTTAGCAAATTTGAAAATTTTACCTCAGTTAATTTTGACTTTCAAAATCAACAGTCTTTAGAGCGAACACTTAAAACGGACTTTTCCAATCTCATACTTATCACAAACTTCTTTTTTAGCCGATTTTTCATAATACGACCTTATTTCTTAACCAAATTACACTTATAACAAAATATACTAAAATATAAGAGCTTTATTAAAACAATAAAAGTAATTTAACAATTGTCTATGAGATTTAGAAAATAAGCATAATCAACTTTCACTTAAAATATTGATGTGACTCTGATGCTTTGATCTGTCACACAGAAAGCTGTCACACACCCATATGCAAAGAGGAATTTTATAAGAATATAACAACAATCATGTGATCCAACAATAAGATTTTGTTCATTCAGAAGGTTGACATCCTCTGATATTGTCATTTGATAAAAAATTGGACAAGTTGAAACTAACGAATTTTTCTAGCAGGTACGAAAAACTAATATATATATATATATTTAGTTTCAGCCGAAGAAATAACGTAACCTTCAAGTACAGACACTGCTGCTTATTCGACGACTGTAAAATCAATCAAAATCACATTTAATCGAGCCAGGTAGGTTAAGTTCCTTATCTTCGCACTTCGATCGTAGCTAGCTTGCTTTTTCTAATTCCCTTGGCCAAGAACAAATAGAAGTTCGAGCGCGTCACATTTTTTTTATTGTACTGGCCCATGAAAAACAAAGTCAGCTCAAAAAAAAAAACACGATTTCAACAGCGTGTCTCTAGATTTCAAAACTGTAATGGGTTTCACTTTTGTAATAAGTTGAAAAAGAAAAGCCACGTTTATAAAAACAAAACACCGTTAACAAGACTAGGAAATAGTTACTAAACAATTGGTGTTTGAAGTTAAGCACAAAGCTACACAATGGGCTATCTGTGCTCTGCCCACCACGGGTATCGAAACCCGGATTCTAACGTTGTAAGTCCGCAGACATACCGCTGTACCACTGGGGGGCTACTAAACAATGCTACAAACGTTTCGAACTTACAGTTTAAATAGATCTCTTTCTTTTTTTGTTTTGAGAAGGATAAAAAATCTACTCTATAGTCATGACTCTGGTTAAGCATCTACCTATATGGCACCATGTTTCGCTTACTACATTTACTTTTACTCATGTATCACGTGCACCTGTTTTTACATCACGTGCACTTTGGTGTGTGAGTGTGTGTTTTCAGCTGATAAACGTTTAAGCAAAATTCGTTTTAATTAGATTTTATTGAAAACAATAACATGAAAGGTGAGGATGAGAGACAACTTAAACAGATACTATCGTCTTAAAGCAAAACCTGAAAGTATATGTAAAAAAAAAGTGTAATAAGTAGTAGTCAGTTTCACAAACACATTCCTTATACATACATTTCTACAAAAAATACCCCCCCCCCCATTTGTTAAGAAGTATTTCTGCAGGCTTACGGCATTAAAAATCGGGTTTCAGTACCCGTAGTGGGCAGAACATAGATAGCCCATTGTGTAGCTTTGGGCTTAACAACAACCTACTAAACTACGACAAACGTGTTATATAATCATCAGAATACGAGCAAAATGAGATGAATTTGAAGGAAATCAGTAACTTTAAATGAAATCAAATGGGTCAACTGGGTTTGGTCGGGTAGCAATCACGTCATAGTTTTATCTGGTTGTCTCACCTTCGTCAGTTCGAATAGACATGACATCGCTGAAACCACTTGAGCCTATGTTGTTGACAGCCTTAACTCTTATATTGTAGAGTGTTCTAAACAAGAGATTTTCTATTCTGCAGATAGTGTCTGGACCACTATACACTTCCTGTAAGAAACAACGTAAAATATGTAAGATAAATTAACACGATGACCTTATTTCTATGTACGCATATAACAATAATAATACTTAAAACAAAACTTACAGAAATATCGTTAACTAAGAAAACTTTGTATTTAGGCAATTTAAGTGAATTTGTGCAATTCAGATTAATATTCTGGAAGAAAATTTGACTTATAGGTGGCTTGAGTGTGGCCTAGTGGTCAGAATATCGTACTGGGAATTCGAGACGTGGTACTACTAAATACGACATGCACTTCCAGTTTCTAGGTGCGTTATAAGAGTAACTGTTAATAATTCTCTCCGGTTAAGAGTAGCTGCTTCACGCGGTGCGTACTGTCGACTGATTGTCTTCCCTCTATCTGCTGATCAAAATTAGGGACGACTATGTCTGAACCCTAGTGTTCTCTTTCAGACAATGTTTTAGCGGTTGTAAAGAGTCAAACGTTTATTTATTTTGTCATCATTAAACGAGATACAAGAAGTGAGACTAAGAGAAATTAAGTTAAGATAAGAGGATCACAAGACTATCCATTGCAATAATATTCCACAAACCATGTGATTCGGCAAATGTATAATCAATAAGGTATTTATTTATCAATAAACTGTCAAATATATAAATAGAGTTTTAAGGTTTAAGGCTAAGCCTAGAAATGTGTTTTATATACAAGAGATAACGATTAGAATAAATATAAATTAACACCTTTATAATTTTATTTTTCGTCTGTTAACGTTATTGTTTTTTTGCTGAGGATTTTTACCTAATAAGAACAAAAAAATATAATTTCCTAGACATGTTTAGAAACATGAGAAGGAGATTTTAAATGTTCCCGTTGAAGAGCAAAAAACATTTTTTTGCGATCTGTACATTCTATTCCATACACATCTCCAGAAGTATCATTATCTCTAAACTTTCTGGATAACAGTTGACCTAGTTTTTTTTTTCTTTCCCAGATAGAAATTAAATTGTACTTGAATGTTAATTTCAATAATATGGGGGTCTCTGATCTAGTCGTTCAGTCCACTAGATGTCGTTCAGGTGAACAAACAAATAGAATTACAGTTTTTGTCATTTTGATCGAGAATTTTTAGCAATAGTTACTTTTGGATCTCAACCCAGAAATGAACATATATCCTGTATATATGAAATCAACCACTGACTGACTTATCCGAAAGGTTTTGTTTTTGCACTAATATTGAAATGCATATACTCATTTCATTTTGTATCACAAGTATTTTGACAGAGAACGGAGATTATTTTAGTCCCTTAGTTAAGAGAAAAATAACACAGTTTTAAGTCCAAATGGAAGAGCACTAGATTAGGAATGATGAGATAGAACTACGAGGACTTAATGTCGACTAAATTATGATGAATGGCACTTTAGGAATGTTAACGCTTACATATTACGATGCTATGTTCTTTTCTGACGTTACAGCTATTTTAAAGACTAGGTAAATAACACAGAAAGTACGGAGGAACACTTGAGATACCATGCCCATCCAAGACGAAGCTCAGGAAGGTTATGAGCTCCAGATTTTTATATATATTATAAGGGGTTTTCTAGTGCATTATCACTAACTCAAACTTGGTTTAATTTTTCAGTGAAAAAGGCTATTTTCTTTACATCAACATTTAAAGCAGGATCAAAGTTAAATAAACGTCAAAGCAAATCATATGAAAGGTCATTAGTTAGAGTAATATATTTATTATTTACTGACCTAATATGATTAAAGAAACTGTAGCTGATTGTTATAAGAATATAAATTTTGTTTTCGATTGCTATGCACTGACATACTAAAATAACGCTTTAATATTATAGACCTTTAGAATTAAATAATGGGGTATAAAATAACACTGACATACTAAAATAACGCTTTAATATTATAGACCTTTAGAATTAAATAATGGGGTATAAAATAACACTGACATACTAAAACAACGCTTTAATATTATAGACCTTTAGAATTAAATAACGAGGTATAAAATAACACTGACATACTAAAATAATGCTTTAATATTATAGACCTTTAGAATTAAATAATGGGGTATAAAATAACACTGACATACTAAAACAACGCTTTAATATTATAGACCTTTAGAATTAAATAATGAGGTATAAAATAACACTGACATACTAAAACAACGCTTTAATATTATACACCTTTAGAATTAAATAATGGGGTATAAAATAACACTGACATACTAAAACAACGCTTTAATATTATAGACCTTTAGAATTAAATAATGGGGTATAAAATAACACTGACATACTAAAATAACGCTTTAATATTATACACCTTTAG
>NW_013667561.1:34053-37678 GCF_000517525.1 Limulus polyphemus
GAGTTGGCAGTGGGTGTTGATAACTAGCTACATTCCCTCTTGTCTTACACTACTAAATTAAGGACGGCTAGCGCAGATAGCCCTCGTGTAGCTTTGCGCAGAATTCAAAGACAAACATTCATTTACGTAGCCTGACATGGTCTGATGTTTAGGACGTTTGACTCGCATCACCGAAGATGCTCGCCTTTTCAGCCCTGGGGGCGTTATACTGTGACGGTCAATTCTACTTTTCTTTGGTAAAGAGTCGCCCAAGAATGAGCAGTGCCTTCCTCCTAGTCTAACACTTCTAAATTAGGGACGGCTAACGCAGATAGCTTCCCCGAAAGTTCAACAAACAAACATATATTTATTTACCGACAGTACAAAAAAGAGAATGACGAACGACTCATAAGTTCACATCACACAAATCATGTCATTCAGTGTTCAAAGTTTGCATTCTAAGAACCACTGTCGTCACCATTAGTTGGTGGACACAGATTTTCTGATGGTAAGCGTATTCCTGTTCAGTTGTTATTGTTGGTAGATCCTAGTAACAGGTATCTATAAACAGTCGGTTGAAGAGACGGCCTTTGATGAAGAACATCTGGCCAGACAGGCACCTAACACTATGTCGTTTTGAGAATTGAAATGATTGTTATTGTTACCCACGCTATTACCGCATTTAAAAGATTTACGAAATTCTTGGACACACGATCAGTTTATTTCTACACGTACAATAAATAAATGTAGTGTGTGTTGAGTTCTAAAAATGTCTGTTTAGGGTATCAGCAATGGAGTGTACTTTATGCGTTGTCGAACAGTTAAATATGGGGATGCTAGGGTGGGCCTGCACCCCCAAATTTTACTTCGGTCTACTCCAGTTCACTTATTCTCCCGAGCGGTTTAAAAAATCATATTATCAATCTTAAAAAGTCACTAAAAAGAGCCAACAAAAGCTCTACTACCCCTACCCTCAAGGGACAGGAGCTAGAGCCCGGAATGAATATATACAAGATTATAGTAGGAGTTATCCGTACAAACTATTCTTTAAGATATTTACAAGATTCATGGTTTACTGCACAAACGCGGTAGTGGTATTTTAAAACCCAATTTTTCAGGTCATATGCCTCACGATGTCAACCTTAGATTAGACAGCATTCATATTTTTTTACGAAACAAAAACAGTTGGGGCTATATAAGTATTTATGTAAAGCTTCACAAGGCTATCTGCGCCTAGACTTAACTAAACTGGACCTACTAGAGGGAAGACAGCTAGTTAACAGCAACCACCACCAACTCTTGGGCTACTTTTATCTGAGCGAATAGTTGGATTTGACGTCATCCTTATAGTGCACCTCGAGCGTAGCACGTTTTGGCGAACCATAGATCCTCGGTTTCATAGTTCTGACATATTATCCATTAGGGCAAGCCGGTCTAGAAGATATACAGGAAGTTATGAGAAAAAGTGATATGGAAAAAGATAACCTGATCTCCTAGCAACACGAACAAAATAATAAAGTAATCTTGACAAAAACGAAAATTATGAATTTCGACAATAAGTGATAGCATACCGAATATAAGAAAAACAACAAACGTTGACGTCTTCTATACGACGAATCAATGTCTTGCCTTGCACTTCTCGTATTTTCTTGACGAAAGTAGGTAAAATAAAATTAGATGGTCTAAAATAGTCGAGTCCTCACAAAATCCAAAAATAACGGAATGTAGCTACAGAAGTGTATGTGTGGGAGTCCTTTTTATAATGATAACAGAACCTCAATTATATACAAGTAAAGCCTTCCAGCCAATATTTCGAGCTGATGTTTTACTCTCAGTAGTTCAGGGTATGAATTGTTATAACGAAGAAGCTGAACTTCGAAATCTAAATATTATGTTAAAATATGCTTGATCCTTCAAAGCGTTGCCATAAAAACGCGCTCCGCATTTTGTGGCCGTGGGTGCGCTTAAGAATGACAGTCAAATCACACAGTCGAACAAAAGTAGCTCGAGAGTTGGCGATGCGCGCTGTTGACTAGCCGTCTAGTACATCCACTCAGAATTAGGGACAGTAAGCCGAAGATAGTCCTTATGAGGTTATACGCGATAATTCTAAGCAAATAAAAACCTTAAAAAAGTGTCTTGCATCTGATGAAACAAAATCAACCAACTTTCCCGGAGAAATAAAGTTTAAGGTGAAATGCGAGTACATCGAATACAACTACATTAATTAAGGCATAATTAAGAACTTTTTAATTTAGGGGTTTCAAACAAGAGTTTTCTAGTTTGATTAAAAATAGCACGTGACTATGAAATTGGTTAGGTTAAAAACAAACTGCGAAATGCTAATTTCTGACTTATTTAAAAAATTAAGTTGTTATCGAACCAAACTTTTCTACTGAAAAGTATATCAAACTTAAAAATCTTTGATGTGCATTTTTATTTAACATTCGATTAAACGGGAAATATTTCTGATACAATTGTGTTAGGATGAAAAGTAAAGATATCTATGAAAAAGTAAGAGTAATCAAGAAGAGAACTGTTAAAACTAATTACAGTCTATATCAGTGTTGTGTTAAATTACAGTCTATATCAGTGCTGTGTTAAAACTAATTACAGTCTACATCAGTGCTGTGTTAAAACTAATTACAGTCCATATCAGTGCTGTGTTAAATTACAGTCCATATCAGTGCTGTGTTAAAACTAATTACAGTCTACATCAGTGCTGTGTTAAATTACAGTCTATATCAGTGCTTGTTAAATTACAGTCTATACCAGCGCTTGTTAGCACTGATATAGACTGTAATTTAACACAGCACTGATGTAGACTGTAATTAGTTTTAACACAGCACTGATATAGACTGTAATTTAACACAGCACTGATATAGACTGTAATTGTGTTAAAACTAATTACAGTCTACATCAGTGCTGTGTTAAAACTAATTACAGTCTACATCAGTGCTATGTTAAAACTAATTAGTCTACATCAGTGCTGTGTTAAAACTAATTACAGTCTACATCAGTGCTTGTTAAAACTAATACAGTCTACATCAGTGCTAGTGTTAAATTACAGTCTACATCAGTGCTGTGTTAAAACTAATTACAGTCTACATCAGTGCTGGATGAAATCTCTCCATTGAACATCACTCGCCAGATTTTCTCGGAACCAATCACAGCACGAGATACAGATTGTATTGGGAACGAAATAAGAAGCAGACCAGCTTTAGTTTATATCAAATTGTGCTGTTGTGATACATACACGTTTCAAAATCAAAACTGCCGATTGTTTAGTCCTCAGAAATTCATAATGTAGATCAGTGCTTCCCAAAATGCGTGCAGCGGCACATACAGTTGTGCCGCGGAATTTTTGCAAGCATTAAGTAATTTTTATTTAGTAATGTAAATTTATTATCAACTTGATACTTTTTTAAATTTTCAAATTTGATTTATTTGCTCCTTGATACACAGTATAAAAGCAATTTCTGTCTGTCTTAGTCAAGAGAGGGTACCACTAGACCTGCCGTACCTACTTATTTACATTTGCTGCAAAAAGCCTGAGACATTAAAAGTGTGCCGCGAACTGAAAAAGTTTGGGAAGCTCTGATGTAGACTGTAATTAGAGTTAACATATAACCAAAATGATACACCG
>NW_013667561.1:38576-48066 GCF_000517525.1 Limulus polyphemus
TAACCAAAATGATACACCGTATAACCAAAATGATACATCTATAACCAAAATGATACACCGTATAACCAAAATGATACACCGTATAACCAAAGTGATACACCGTTTAAACCTTGTGAAATTATCACATTTCTTCTAGCCAACCAGAATTTTAAAACTACATTTTTTACCAGGAAGTCAGAAATTATCATTTCTGAACCGCGCATTAAGTAATTTAGGAATACGCATCAGACTAATGGAGTTACGCAACATCTGGTGAACTGAAAACTAATGTAGGCCTGTTGATATATGCCCTTCTTACTGTCTAACATAAAAATGCTGATAAACTTAAATAGAGATGATGAAAAGGGAAGTGCACGCAAAAAAAAGCTGACTTGGCTAAACTCAATGTGAAGCAGCCCTCAGAGAAAAAATAAAATGCTTAATACAAAAACGATAAAATACAGTGTTATCATAATTATTTAGAAATATAATTAGCACGAAGATACTAACTACTTCATGAAGGTTTTTTTTTCAATGAACAATTTGCTATTAAATATAGGGAAAGAAGAAGAAGCTACTCTTTGGTAGACTGAAAGGATATATCTGTAGCTTTTGTAGTCTGATAGGATATATCTGTACACTTTGGTAGAATATAGGGATATATCTGTACACTTTGGTAAAATATAAGGATATATATGTACACTTTGGTAGACTGAAAAGATATATATGTACACTTTAGTAGATTATATGGATATATATGTAAACTTTGGTAGACTATAAGGATATATATGTACACTTTGGTAGACTATAAGGATATATATGTACACTTTAGTAGACTATAAGGATATATATGTACAATTTGGTAGACAGAAAGGATATATCTGTACACTTTGGTAGACTATAAGGATATATATATGTACACTTTGGTAGAATATAGGGATATATATCTGTACACTTTGGTAGAATATAAGGTTATATATGTACACTTTGGTAGACTATAAGGATATATATGTACACTTTGGTAGAATATAGGGATATATCTGTACACTTTGGTAGACTATAAGATATATATGTACACTTTGGTAGAATATAGGGATATATCTGTACACTTTAGTAGACTGAAAGGATATATGTGTACACTTTGGTAGACTGAAACGATATATCTATACACTTTGGTAGATTATAAGGATATATATGTAAACTTTGGTAGAATATTGGGATATATATGTACACTTTGGTAGACTATAAGTATATATCTGTACACTTTGGTAGATTATAAGTATATATCTGTACACTTTAGTAGACTATAAGGATATGTATGTACACTTTGGTAGACTATAAGGATATATCTGTACACTTTGGTAGACTGAAATGATATATCTTTCAGCATCGCATCGAAGCGGTTGTTGTTTCAAGACGTATTGTGGGAATGCAGCCGGAAAGATCGGTCCAAGATAACATGCGCATGCGCTTTGCAACACTCTAAGAGCTTGTGAAAACATGAACTCTTAAAGGAAGTTAGATGACAGTGTCGTGTTATATTTACCAATTGCCAAAAAATAAATAAAAAAGAATGGTTAGGAAATGGAAATATTCAAATAAAAAACTATTATTGATGATATACATCAACTGAGTAATTGATATTACTCAAATAAGAAACAGGAAAACAACTAGCGAAAAGATCACTTTTCAAACACAATCTCAGAAATAGATGAAGCACCAATGTTTTTAGATTCGTTGATTTATGTCTATTTTGTACGCTTCATCGTATATTTAAGGAATTGCGAACCCAAGCTTGTTCAAACAGTCGTATGTATGTTGCATGTACTGTTTGTTCATCATTCCCACACTTATCTGATTTTTCTTTCCTTCCTTTGTGAATGTTTAACAATCAAACTATATTATTTAATATATATATATATATATATATCTTATAAAAGCTGAATGCTACATTATTTACCTTTTGCAATTGAACGTTCCTTTTCAATCACAGTAGCTTCTCGTAAACACTTTTTATTAAGGACTGTAAGACTATTTTGGTAACTGATGCTGTTAAAGAAATAAAGAGTCTTCCGTACAGCATCAGAACTCCTCTGTTAGGCTAGACAATGGGTTTTTCATTTCAGCATAATAGGCCACTGACATAGGTACAGGATCAAGGGCAAGGCAGTTTCAGTTATTTGAAATCAATAGAGGTTAGGTTTGATAAACTAAATTGAATACTATTCAAAGAAAAATTAATTAAAATACATTACAATCTGCAGGTTCTTTCATTTTTCTATTTTTAATTCGCGTCTGTTTTTGGCTAGTTTTGGTGTAATATGTTGTAATAGCCCCCTTTTTTTCTTTCTACATATTAATCAGCCTCCTAAGGCTAAAACCTCAGTGACTTGTGAAAGTAAAAATATATCTGAAATGCTATTTCTAAATGCCTCTGATCTTGAATCTGAAAAGGACAAATTAAGAGAAATTTGGAAAAAACAATATTTGCAATTTACGTGATTTTTATCACAAATTTTAGGCTTAACCAGCTTTCGACATTTAAACCACAATGGAAACTTCATAACGTTACAGTTTTGTTGCAACTTTTTCTTCCAGCAATCTAAACGTTTTCGAAGTTGAACTTTCTTAACAAAATATTGTTAAATGACAAAGTATTGTTGCCTCAACAAATCCACTCCTAGTCTCAATATACATATTCAAACAACCTGCTCTCTTTATTCTTTTTTCGCGTATAAAAGAAACCTTATAGGCTGAAGTTTCACGTTGAAATATATAAGCTTTAGTAAGCTCAAGCTTTCACCTCATTTAAAGAGCTTTTGGGCAGGTTGAATTACATTAACTGAAAAGATTTAAACGAAATAGAAATCAGTTGTGTGAGAAAATCATACGTGTATTGTTGCTGAAACTATCTTCAACAATTGTGTATACATTTAATTATATATTACGTCTACGTACCTGAGACATTAAAATGATATTTGTTATTTTTAATAAATGATTTTAATTTAGTAGATTAAATTTTAAAATTTAACAGTTATCGACTATATGTACAGTAAGATTTCATAAATATAAGCATGAGCCAAAACGTCGAACATTAAAAATAAATAGTATCCCGGAATTCGTAGTCGGCTATTAAAAATAATCAAACTATACTTTAACAATGGTTGAAGCTATGCTATGATTGTCTTTAAGATTGGCGTGTTTGGAATTTACATCTCTTTGCCATTCCTTCATATAATTGTCAATCATTTTGACAACTGTTGCTTCTAACCTATTGAAATCCATTATCAAGGATCACTTTGAAAAGCACCTAGAAGGTTGGAATTTTATTTAAAATTTTCAGGATGGCTTTAGAAAATAGTTTTCATGTTTCACTCATTTGTTAGAGTTTTTTGCATGGATTTTGGTTCGCTGGATTAAGGTGTCTGTGCTGATTTGTGTATCAAGACTTCCAGAAGGCTTTTCATAAGGTTCCTCGAAATAGGTTGGTTAGTAAGTTAAGTTCTTATGGAATTAAGGAAAAGCTCAAAAGATTTATTAATACGTTGGCTTATAAGTATAAAACGGAGGTCTGTGATAAATGGGCACTATTATCAATTGGACAATGTTATTAACTGGGTCCTTCACGGATCTGTTTAAGGACCTAAACTCTTTATCATTATTTATATTAATAAGCACTAAGAATAATAAATTTTCCGATCACACTAATGGCTAACCCTATCGAAAACTACTTCATTATTGCGGAAGAGCTTGGACAGTGTTGTTTAATTGAATAGCGTGTGTAAAATGAGTTTAACCGCAGAAAAAGTGTTAAGTGATGCACTAATTCTTAGGTTATGGAAATTTGGAAAGGCTTTACTTTCTGTGTCGGAGAAATAGTTGTGTTGTGGGGGTGAGAAGGATTTTGGTGTACTGCTTTATAAAAACCACAAATCTTGGATGAATATTTGGATGTGGTGGATAGGGAGGGTTCGGGAATCTATTTAAAGAAATTTTGAGTTCTGGAGCAGGGAGGCTATCATTCATCACTTTGTACAAAACTTTGATAAATAGTCATTTGGAGTATTGTGTTCAGTTTTGGTATCCTTATTATTATTGAACACTGCTCATGGAAGATTTACTAGGGTGGTGGAAGAATACAGTTGAGGATGAAATCCTAAATATTAGAGGCAATGGGCATAAGTTATGTAAGCCCCAAACCAGGCTGGTTATTAGGGAAACTTTCCCCTTTTAGAAATGTTAACCTTTGAAATGTTTTGTCAGATGATGTGGTGTGTGGTACGGGTTTGAATTTCTTTACGTTTTATTTGATAACTTTATGAATGTGAGAGACTATTAATTCCTTCGTTTTTTGTTGTTGTTATTGTGTGACTTCGATGGGTTGAGTGATCTTCTATCACTAAGTTTTTTTTTCATGTTTCAGTTATAACTTACACCAATATATATATATATATATTTGTATATTTTCCTTTTGTCTTAATTTTACGCCTATTCGTCTTGCAAGTGACCCCCCTACTCAGTTGGGTGATTGCATCATATCAGAAGATCCAAGGTTCGAGGCCGCAATATGCTGCTGAATGCTTTCCGATTTTTAACTATGGGTGAGCTATAAATTCAGGACAGCTATGCCTGAACCTTGGAGTCTCTCTCATCCTGCCATTTAGTCCATGTGTCGCATAAAGTGCCTAACAGGTTGAAAAATATCAAATACCAAACATTTTTTTTTATAAATCTGTTACTCTTACGCAGTTTTTCGTGCTTTGTGTGATTAATAATAAGGTAATAGTTAAGCGAGTGAAATATATAATTGTATAACCTCAAGGAGTCAGCCCTGGAAAACAATTTCCGATAGCAGTTGAAACGTCGGAATATAGTTGTCGTTGTTTACTTGTTTGGCGTATATCGTATAAATTCTCGTTTGGTCCTTACGTTATGTATATACATCACTTTACAGGAATCAAATTAAACAAACTGGCTTCCATAATAAGTATTGGAACGATAGTATATAATCTATTCAGCAATGTATCACTGTAGGAGAAGCGACTTAAATTGAGAATTTGATATAGTTGGTTAGCGTTATCGATAACAGTCCTATATAACATATAACCGTAGGTAATTATTGGCCTTGCTTGTTAGATGGCTGCAGAATGGCTAGATGATTGCTAACGAACAAGTTAAGAAACAATAAACGAAACTAGGTGTCGTTCTCTCTCATGTTTGAAAACATCTCCATGTTCAGGCATGTGAACTTGGAGTGTGTTAATCTATCTTTTTTTTGTGCCTTTTCACTGTGAACTATTTTTATCTAATTCTCCAGTTAACCGGCGAATCTTATTAAAACTTCAACTTCGTGTGTCAAGAACTAGAAATACAAACAAACAAAGCACAACAAAAACAAATCACCCCCAAACACGCAACATACACAGCAGTTTCGTATTGCAATAGTAATAACAAATTAATTGCATACAGTTTTGTCATTATTATACCTCGATATACTGTAATATTTAAGTATTTTCCTATAAACTATCGGAGCTGTTACTGAGAAAATATCTAGCTATGTATGCATGCATTATTCAAAACTATACGGAGGTCCCACACTCATTCTATAGACTTAGGCCCTGAATCAATTGGAGAAAAGTATATATATTCAACTATTAAATCTTCAAAAACAAGTTGTTAAGCTGTTGTATGTCCATTATATTCCAAATTACGTTTATTTCGAAAAGAAAACACATTTCTACGAAGATTTACGTGCATTAAACAGAAATCATGATAGCTGTTCACCATCATCGTGGAAAACTGATTACACGCGCCTCTTTATTTTAGAAATTCAACAAAATTACATAGAATGAAAATCAGAACTATAAGGACAAAATCTTGTTATCATTTGCAAACTAAAACCAAGGTTTCAAGATTTTGATTTTTTTTCTGTCATAATAGGTTTTTTCTATTGTGTCAGTAGACATACAGTATCTTGTTGTATCAGAAGTCGTCTTTTATTATGCCAGAAGGCATCATTTATTGTACCGGTAGACGTCCATTATTATGCCAGTAGACGTCTTTTATTGTATCAGTAGAAGTTCTTTATTATACCAGTAGAAGTCCGTTATTATACTAGTAGACGTCTTTTATTGTATTAATTGACGTCTTTTATCGTGTCAGTAAACATAATTTATTGTATCCCTATTCGTCCTTTATCATACCAGTAGAAGTCATATGTAGCATTTATTGTACCAGTAGATGCATTTTACTGTATCAGTAGACGTATTTTGCTATATTAGTAGACATCCATTATTATGGCAGTAAACGTATTTTGCTATATTAGTAGACATACATTATTATGGCAGTAGATGTATTTTACTCTATCAGCAGCTGTCCTTTTTTGCACCTGTATAAGTTCATTATTTATTATATCAGTAGACTCTTTTTATTGTGTCAGTAGCCCTTTTTTATTAAGCTGAAGTCAAAATTTCTATACTTGTAGTCGAATTCCATTCTGCAAAACCACTTTGTGTATCGGTACTAATGGGAATGTTTAGCGCCAAATTTCGCTGATAAATTCATCTTTTATTTCTCGTAACAATTAAAACTGCTTCCTCTATGAAACCTAAATGTTGAGTATAAAATACAAAACCTAATAACCTATCTCCACTAGAATATACAAGTTTATTTTCCAGCCTATTCGTAATTATTGTCGGTTTAAAGTGAACAACTTTCAGTTGCTTGGATATAATCAAACCTGCTCAAGGATTTTACGATATTTAAGATCCTTCGTTAAATGAGTAAGATATATAATTATATATACCACAAATAAATGTCTTCTAAGTACATATAACAGTCGAGTATTTATTCAATTTACTGAACTTTTTTCTCTGTCCTTCTCTAAATAAAATACTACACTGCAAGGATCAGTAAATAATAATATCGATGCAACGTATGATAAATACATGGCATACGGACGTAAATCAACATTTAAGTTTCGTAGAACTGTACAGCGAACAGCAGGATGCAACGTATGGGAATAGTTAAGAGTGAAGGTGAGCTGTAGAAGTTACTGAACAAAACTTTATGGGGATCAACAGAGTTGGTAACAAAAAACAAACAAACTACACAGTTGGAGAATAAGTTAATAGAAGAAGGATAAGTAGATATATCACAATGATAAGGTATATTAAGTCGAAGGACGCCGGGAAATACACATTTAGATAACAAAAATAGTGTAAAATGACTTGCTAATTAGAAGCACAGTAAGGAACCAGTCTAAAATAGAGAACTAAAATGAGAATAAAACTTTAATGGAGGCATAAAATGATGGATAGAAGATGTGACAAAAATTAAATATGACGAACAGATATCAGAAGGCACAGTAAGGAAAAGCTAAAGCGTAGCAGGGTAGATGTTTGGAGTCGGTGTTTGGTCGTGTTGTTGTTGTGTCAGGTGCAATTTAGACCTCTTCCTCCCTCCTCTACGGTTTCTATTTTTACCGACAAATGCTATAACAAACTTCCCGAAATCAGGGCTCAAACACTGATTCTACTTCCCTCTTCATGGCCATGTCCATGACTGTCATATCATTTAGTGCTTCATTACCACTTCTCTTCTTCATTTGGTTGTGTAATAACACTTCACAAACAGTTCACTGGTAAATCATCACTTTTCACTAGATCAGTTTGTCAGATGCGTATTACACATAAATACTTTTGATACGCTAATATAGGTGATATTGTGAGACCTGGCTATAGATATTGTTGTATTGTGTTTTGAAGAAAGTTCACAAATGACTAAATTATGTAGGGAATTATTGGTTTAAAATGTTTCTTAGCTATTTCAAAAAGTAGAGTAATGCTGTTATGCTGATTTAGAGGGTTTTGTTTCTCTGATGAAATCGATAAAAATGCTTATGACTGCTTCCATGATAGGGTTGTTTTCTGCATTTGCAAGTAATGTTACTGGTGTTTTTGGTATATCTGGGTGCGGGGTATTTGTTGGTTGAGCATTTGTTTGGTTTGTAGTTATATTAAATTGCTGTTCAGTGGTCTTTTCAATTGTGGCTGAGTTTGTTTATTTAATAAGATATTTGTTTCCTTTGTAGTTGTGAGTGAACTGTTGCTGCATACCTAAATGATAGTGTGGGTTATGTAAATGAAGGTGTGGGTTGTGTTATTGGTGTCAGTAGAAGTGGTGTTTTTGTGGTTGATTTTTGTGTGTGATTTATTTTCATGTATTGTGTATTTGTTTCTGCAGTTCTGATGTTATGGTGTATACTACAAATTCTTGTTTTGATGTTATGGTGTATATTGGTGTGATTTATTTTCATGTATTGTGCATTTGTTTCTGTAGTTTTTATGTTATTGTGTTTACTGCAAATTCTTATTTTGATGTTATGGTGTATACTACAAATTCTTGTTTTGATGTTATGATGTATACTAGAAATTCTTGTTTTGATGTTATGATGTATACTAGAAATTCTTGTTTTGATTTTATGGTGTATATTGGTGTGATTTATTTTCATGTATTGTGTACTTATTTCTGTAGTTTTGATGTTATGGTGTATACTACAAATTATTGTTTTGATGTTATGATGTATACTTGTACTTAGGACATCCTTTGTAATTCGCGGTCTATTGTTGCTTACAATTACAACACAAAGCGTTTTCCTGCTATTTTAGAAAAGCTGAAATATGGATGGTGGTCTCCACCACACATCGTGGGAGAGAGTTACAGACTGCTGCGACGTGTCCGTAACGTTGACAATTGTAGCATTACGTTACGACTACGGCAGGTGTTTTAGCCTCTTCAGAGAATCTACCGTTAGATATTATAATCAGCAGGGTAGATAAAGAGAAATCTATTCGTTTTTGAATTTCGCTAGCTGTCCCTAATTTAACAGTTACAGACTAGAAGGAAGGCAGCTAATCAACACTACCCACTGACAACTCTTGGGATACTCTTTTACCAACGAACACTGGGATCGATCGTCACATTATAACGCCCCCACGGCTGAAAGGGCGAGCATGTTGGGTGACGGGGATTCGAACCCGCGACCCTAAGATTTCGAGTCTAGCACCCTAACCACTAGGCCATGCCGGGCCAGTTTTGTTGTTGTTTGTAGTTTTATCGTATAAGTCCACAGACTTGCCGCTGGGGGAGGCAGTAAGAAGAGAAGCTAATGGAATGAGACAAGAACAAAAGATAACGGAAAGGTAAGAGTAAATAATAACAAAATGTGAGTAAGCAATTTAAAAGCTGATTTGAATCATAATAAAAAACAATTTTGATTATAACAAAGTCAGGGTAAGAACGGTAGCTAACTGGAGGCATAATAAGGGAAAAATAAAAATGTATGAAGTTACAGTACAAAATAAGGGAAAATAAAAAAGTATGAAGTTAGTAGGAAAAATAAGGGAAAAATAAAAAAGTATGAAGTTATAGGACAAAATAAGGGAAAAATAAAAAAGTATGAAGTTATAGGACAAAATAAAGGAAAAATAAAAAGTAATGAAGTTACAGG